>NC_141539.1:79732500-79935000 GCF_021556685.1 Rattus norvegicus | reverse complement strand
TTTGGAGCAGAAACTGAAGGAACAGCCATTCAGAGTCTGCCCCCCATGTGGCCCATACATATACAGCCACCAAAACTAGATAAGATTGATGAAGCTAAGAAGTGCATGCTGACAGGAACCAGATATAGATCTCTCCTGAGAGACACAGCCAGAGCTTGTCAAATACAGAGGCAAACAACTGAACTGAGAACAGGACCCCTGTTGGAGGAATTAGAGAAAGGATTGAAAGAGCTAAAGTGGCTTGCAACCCCATAAGAACAATGCCACCCAACCAGAGCTCCCAGGGACTAAACCACTACCCAAAGACTATACATGGACTGACCTATGACTCCAACTGCATGTGTAGCAGAGGATGGTCTTTTTGGGCACCAATGTAAGGAGACGCCCTGGTCCTACCAAGGTTAGACCCCCTAGTGTAGGGGAATGTCAGGGGGTTTGGGAAGGAGAGGTGAATTGGGAGGGAAATACCCTTATAGAAGAAGGGGAGGGGGATAGGATAGGGGCCTTATGTCTGGGAACCAGGAAAGGGAATAACATTTGAAATATAAATAAAAAATTATCTAATACAAAAAATAAAAAGAATTTATTTAAAAAAAGAAAATGTGTTTAGTTACATTTTATTTGAAAGTAGAATCAAAGCTGTCTACAGAGGCAAAGGGTACAAGTGTAGGAGAAGTGGGTAAGAAAAGAGATGTTAAGGAGATACACAGAATATTCTTGGCATATAATATTTTACATGTATGAAAGTTTAGTTGTTTACATTAAAAAAGTGTTCTAATGGAAGTGCCCTGATTAAGCAGATCAAGTCCTCTCTAAAGGCGCTGAGAGTATTAAATGACTGTCAGGGTTGGGCTAACTCCCTTTGAGTGATTGGTCAGGGTGACCACTGAGATCCCCCGAAACCACAGCTTAGGTTGAGCATCAGAACTAAGTGGTGAGGTACTATTGCTAAAGACATCACATAAGATTGTATAAAAGTTTGAAGATGACTGTTTCAAAACATTTGCACATTGGGTTATCTGTTATGCAAATATAAATATAGGCAAAGAAAAAATAAGCAAGTCATCAAAGAAACATGTACATGCTTTTATAGATACATTATAAAATATAACATATTCCACCTTTCACACTGACAAATATTTTCAACGATAATTTTCAGTGTGCAGGGTGGAGAAAAGCAGTAAGGCTGGGTTGTAAAAGCTAAATGATATTTCTCGAAAATAATTGGAGATTTTACATAAAACTCTTTTAAAGTTATTTTTACCCAGCCATTTCACTTTTAGGAATGTATTCCAGGAAGTGAGTTGAGATGTTCTCAGATGTCTTTTATCATAATGTCATATATTATATCATAATAACTAACTAGCCACTAAAATCTAAATGTCCAACAGCAAGAAATAGTTACCAACCTTCCCCTGCTATGTCCCTGTTCCTTCAAGCAATGACCCAATGAGATTCTGCTTTGAAAGGAGTTCTGTGGTCAACTAAATGTGGAAATCCCCATGGAGTAAAGGTAAAAACAGCTTAACACCTGTGATCAAGCCTAAAGCTAAGTGCTTTATGGACTCACAAGTGGGTAAAAAGTACTATGCTTATCAACTCTCAGGGCTCACCAGTCTGAATTCACTTTAACAAGCCGTTGTCATGTTCCATTTCTTAACGGAAAATTTTGTTTTTATGTTATAAATAAGACTATTTCATTCCTTAAATTGTTTACATAACAGGTAATCCAATACTCAAAGGTTTTGAAACAATACAGACTTGATCATTCATGTTTTTATGAAACTTAGACACAGGGAGGAACACCTAGAAATCAGGATCACTCAGGGTTACATTACCTGCTACCTTTGATCACTGAGGGTACACTAGTTACAGCCTACACTGTGGCTACTATAAAAGCCCTTGGAATTCATTGGTTTCTAGGCCCTTTTAAGTAACCCCTTCTCTTATCACAGCGGAGCCTATGGGCAGAGTAGAGCAACAGGCCAGAAAGAGGAATTAGCATAGCAATATACATATGGGGTGCTATCTAATGTCAGCTCCTTCCTGTTTTACTTTACTGAAGTCCTACAGAAGCAGAGGAGACTCTTGGGCACAGAAAGGGGATTGTATGAGAGGGGTTGCAGGGCAGTGATCAGTAAGAGAAAAGTCAGAGTGGAGGAAAGAATCAAGTGTCCCCCAAAGGAAGAGACAGCCAGAGCGGCTTCCCACATTTGCCCCTTCTGCTTTATCCGTGTGGGATCACATCAACCTTGCTGGCCAGGGCATCATTTCAGCCACACCTCGGTCTCACCTCTCATCTGCTGAGTATCATTTCTGGTACAGAGGCTTCACATCTCATCTCCTTCTGCCTGGCTTACTGTGAAGGAATAAGGGAAGGAGTAGGGAACAAGAGGTGGCAAAATTCCAACCAATCCGATGTTTTGTTTTATCTTCAGTGTGCAAGACCATCTTCCTAAGGCTTATGAACTTACCCATATAATTGAATACATTTACAAGAGAGCCCTTCCCTACATGACAGCATAAGTCAGGAAACCATTTTGGAGAATTTTGAAAACTTATTTTGTCTTAAGTCTTCTAATGTGAGACCTCAGACGGGATTTGTCAATTCATTGGTATCCTTCTTTCTCTAAATCTTTAAGAATACTCTTTTTCTTCCTGAATTGACCTAGATGATCTCATCTTGCCTCCTACACTACCCAGGAACATAGATTTTGTGATCTATTTTTGGATCCCCTAGAAAAACTGCTTCGGAGCAAATCTGTTTTTCAGCCCCTCCTAGGATGAGCAGGTGACATACAAAGTATTTTCTATTTCCAACTCTTACAACTCTTTTCAGAAAACAGCAGGTAAACAATTTTAATAGAAGGCCATTTTCATTATGGGTCTACTAGAGAATATATCCTTGCATTAAAATAAACAATAATAATACAAAAAAGTTTGCTCATACAGTAATAACAACCTTCCTAAATTACAGTGATTGTGTCACGCAGCAGTCTAGTACAAAATGTGGTTTTATATCAGAAGTCAGAGAATTTATTATTTTCCTCTTTCCTGGCATTTTAGAGCAATTGGAAGCAGGTATCTGAGAGAACAATTCAGTACATTAGCTCTCAAATACAGTATATATATATGAATATGTATATGTATGTATATATATATATATATATATATATATTCAGCATTGAAACAACTCATTTATAGTCCTACTTCAACGAAATATTGTCTACCCGATTCTGGTAATTATGTCAATTCTGTTGTGCACCAATTTACACCGTGTATTGTTTGCCTGGATAATTGAGGTTATTAATCTGGATTCAGAGGCTGCAGTATACCTACAGTCTTTAATTAATTAAACAAGCATGTGGAGAAGTAACTTGGCAGTGTCACAGTTGTGCCTCCCTTCACTCTCCTGGCAAACAGACAACAGCAACAACAACAGCAGCAGCAACAACAGCAAAACCACTGAGGGAGACAGTCATCTGGAACTCTCTTCAGTTTTCTACTCCTGAGGGCTACAAGGAGTCAGAATGATCACTTCCCCAAATATAGACATTGTATTCAGTTCTCAAAATTTTCTCGCCATTGAACCACTCAATGAGCAAAGTATTTAAAAATGTAAATCAACTGATATGGTTTCTTCACCACGTCATCAAAGTGATAGCTTTCCCCCTGTACATGGTTTAAACAGTAGACACATGTTCTTTTAGATATCATCATTTCATTAACCATGGACTAGGTTGTCAGAAGACAATGTTTTTTTTCCCAGAATTTTACACTCTTTGAAGACAATTAAAAACTCCCTATTCCTCCAGCACGTTGGACTTACGCATTCTGTGTGAGCCACTAGTGTGTAGTCTGTATTGTGCTGTTGGGATGTACACTGTCTCCCAATAGGCTTATTGGGAGATGAGAAGTCGACTCATGAATGCATAACTAAATGGGCGATTGGAAAATGGAGCCTCCATGGAGGAAGCAGCCACTATAGATGTGCCTCTGAAGGGTGTGTCTGTCACCAACACTTTCCTGTCAGTGTCCTTCCTTCAGATCTCTCTGAAATGAGCAGCCTCATCTACCACATACTCCAAGCACCATAATATTCTGCCAAAGCAGTGGCTCCTGATGACCTGGGACTAAGACCTCAGAAACCATAAGCCAGAATGAACATTTCCTCCTTTTAAATAGTTATCTTGGGTGTTTATCACAGTGATGAACATTTGACTAGCACAGTCTGAGGTTGGAAGTTCCTGAAGCATCATAGAGTATTTACTAGTTTTGTAGCTTCTCACAAGAGCAATACACCCCATACTGCAACCCAGAGGCCAGATGCCTGCCCCCGGACACCAAAGGCAACAAGATACCCATGAGTCATGGTCTTAAGCTGCCCTCACCCGCCACCACCAACATACATAGTTAGATTGCAGGGTTTCAAATCTATTCAAAAAGTAAAGAGAAAAATCTTTCAGTGTTCTGTGTCTTGCAAAATGTTTACATAAATACAGATGTATATATAATACACAATAAAAGTGTATTGGGTATTTCACAATGACTCAATTTGGGGCAAACTTTGCTTCTTTTTTACTCCTCCTTGTGATTATTTCATTCGTGAAACATATATTACTGAATACAGTTCCTGCTCTGTCAAAAGTGAACCACAGGCTGGAGAACGCTAGAAGCCAGGGAAATGCCGGAGCATGGTGCTGTTCAGTGTCTGTTCCTGCTACATAATTAGGAGATAAGTATGAGGAAATTCAGAATTCTTTAATGCACTTAAAATCACTGTCATGAAGCAATGGCTGGCAGATTTGCATGTGAAAGGACTGTGAACGGCATGTAGGAAGAATTGTGAAATTACTACAGTATTTATTATTATAACTTGGTGTCATGCTAGTTTCATTTTAGAATGAACCATAAGAATAGATTAAATTAGTGCCATTTTCTTTCCTTGTTAACATCTTTGTCACAAGAGCAAGCTGTCAGAATTTTAGTATCTAAAATAGTCCGCGGATTATTCCTCATGATAGCTGGCCATTTCTGAACCCTGGACTTTGATTGGTTGCTCTCAGCCCTGTCCTTACAGATATGGGATGGATGCGGGGGAATAATAATCTTTTAAGCAACTAATCAGGTTGCAGACACTACGGTAAAGGCAAGAAAGATGGTATAGTGCTACAATTTTCAAACAGCATTTGATAGAAAATATTATGCCTTAAGAAAATACTTGGGACCATGGCCGAAAGTCATACTTGACATATGACTTTATGATTACATTAGCATCTTTCTTTTTTAAGTATCTAAGATAATTAACAGGGAACATGTTTACCCCAGACATTTAACAAACTTGAAGAGAAGTAAAGATCTTTTACCTCTTCCAGACTGTATTTATACCCCACTGGTTTCTACATCCAGCATGAATGTTCCCTTCCACCATGATTTTTCCCTGTCACGATTTTTCATAGCAAGGCAATCATAAATCTTGGTTTCTCCAAAGTTGTCCCACTTTATGCTGTTATCGGTGTAGTTACCAGCATCTTACTTTAACTCTTAAAAGTGTTCCAGTTAGGGCAATATGCTGTATAGCTAAAGAGACTCTCCCTACTCATGTGACCGTGCTAACTTATCCTCCTGCTTTAGCTCTTGGCTGACCGTGACTTTAAGCACAGAATTTTGTCATTCATCTCTCAGGTTCTCATGGGAGCTTAAACAGAGAAAGCACTTGACAAATATGTCTCAAATAAAGAAAGGATATAGAGTTAAGTCCCTTCACTGTCCAGACTACAATCATTAACCTCTTGTTTCCTATTCTGCATGGAACCCAGGCATCTCGTCTCTGTTCTATTGCTGTGAAGAGACAATATGGCCACAGCAACTCCTATAAAGGAAAGTATTAAATATTGGAGTTTACTGATAGTCTCGGGGGTTCCGTTCATTACGATCATGGCAGGGAGCATGGCTGCATACAGACAGACAATGCTGGAGAAAGAACTGAGTTCTACTTCTGGATCAGCAGGCAGCAGGAAGAGAGAATGACACTGGGTCTGACCTTAAAACCCACCCCCATGACACACCTCTTCCGGTGAGGCCACATCTGCTAATCCTTTTAAATAGCGCTACTTCCTGCTAAGTAGTCAATATATGAACCCAACTGGAACAGGAGCTGTCCCAAAATCTGTTGCCCGTCTGTGAGATATGCTCTAGCGGGGCTGCCTTGACTGGCCTCAATGGGAGAAGATGTGCCTAACCCTGCAGAGACGAGATGTACCAGGTCAGGGGATACCCTGGAGGGCCCCTACTCACTCAGAGGAGAAGCGGAGGGAGGAGAGGGGAAAGATTGTGGGATGGGATTACTGGGAGAGAGTCACTGGGAGGGGAGCAGTGAAAGGGATGCAAAGTGAGTAAGTAAAAGTTAATTAATTAATTAATTAATTAAGCCCCATTTGAAAAATTCAGCCTGTGATAAAACTACTATGGAGACCTTTCAAGCTATCCTTTGTCAAGGCCACTCGGGCAAGGAAGCAGGTAATGCTAAAACATAGCCTTGCTTTGCTTGACACACACCGTGCTGTGCAGACTATGAGGACTCTGCCTCATATACAGATCTCATGGGGTCTGAAGTAAATATAATTTCTAAAGGAGAAAGAGATCATCAGTAACTACAACTGTGTGTGTGTGTGTGTGTCGTACATGTACACATATGGATTAAACACCCATGTTTATAGCAAGCAATCATGTCAAATTTGGAGAAGTTAGCCAAAGATCATAAATCCAGAAGAAGTATCCTTAAATATTTTTATCACTTTTTTTTTACCTCTATATATTTGTCTACAAGTTTTAAGTGTGTAATGTGAAGATTCTACTCCTTGCTAAAACCTTGTCTGAGCACATGGTTTATCCACTGTCCCCGGTGTCCTAGATGCCACCATACAGGGGAAGGAAGGTGATGATATCTATACTTTGCTGCACATAATCTCCAATGTCCACCTGACTTACACAGCACAGAAAAGTGAAACGCAACCTCGTGGCTTCATGCTATCTGCCTGGTACAGTGTGCTTCTTAAATATTCAATAAAAGTTGAAATCTTCCAGATTTTAACGGCATGTTTACCTGGTGCCACAAAATGTCACCTTTTCTGAAATGAGCCTTAAGTGGTAATGATCACTATAATTACCAAAGACACTGAATGCCTGCTCCTATGTCATGAAACAGGCCAGGATGCCCAAGCACTCAGAACACAGTAAGGTTCAGCACTGGATCCAAACGAGTGATCTTATCCTCTCTCAGGATTTTTTTTTTTAATCGTATAGAAATGTATTATTCAGTTCATCTCAAGGTATCATGCGTGAGGCCTCCACAGAACCAAACCATTAATCAGAATTAATCATGGAAGTACGAGAAAAGCAGGGAACCAGCCTGGGTAAGGGTGGCCTGTCATATAATCAGGACGCATTAAAGCCACAGACACTAAAATTGTTTGCAAAGGCTCAGGGTGGGAGTGTGGAGAGAGAAGCAGGCATGTTTTAAAGACCGTAGACAATGTGTTCTTCAAATGAGTCTAACTTAATGCTTCTCACAGGGTCAGATCAAGGGTGAAGCAATGAGAATTGGCCAAACATAAGAGCAATTTCCAGCTGAATAAAGAGACAGATACTCTTTTCTTCACTGACAACAAGAAAACCCACTGGGATTCAAGAAGGGTTGGTCATTGATGCTAAAAACGTGCTTTCCATTCTTCGAGGCTTACAAACTCTCTCCTTTCAACCATTTTTTTATTTCTCCTCATATCGCCATTCTCCTTTTTTGTCAATGACCTTTCTTCCATCCAACTCAGCTTCCGCCTAATGGCCTGGAGAGGGCTTCTTCACAGGATGGAAGGCTTTAGACTTCAGATCCCCTCCTTCATTAGAGGGGAAAGTGAACAGTCTCTGTGTGCTGGGTGTTAATGAATGTGAAGAAAGATATTTTTTGTATGTGTTTTACACATTATGTTCTTGACTCCTAGAGGTGCCACAATAAATTGCCGTGCTTCATTTACAAGGAGCCATAACAGAAGCAAAATGAGAATCTGGCGACAAATTGCTTCTCAGTCACCCTGGGTCAGGCTGTTGGGGCTAATGAGAAGAGGGGTTCTAATTTTAAACTCCTCCTCAACCCAGCCATTCCTGCATTAATGTTCACTGTTGTAAATTGTAAAGTCAAATGAAGGAGGCACTGTTGAAAATTAACCAGTATTTTTATCCCTCGAGTGCCCAAGAGAGCATATTTTGGCTTCCGTAGCTGCCGGTGATCAGGGGCCGCTCAGGCTCCACCAGGGGTGCCAGCTCCCTCGACACACGCACCCCTCCCCAACACAACACTACCCTTCTTCTGATTTCTTCTCCTTTTACTCCCAAGCTCTCTTCCCACCTTCACAAAGGAAAATCCGCCAGCCGAATATAGATTTTAAACAAGATCATAATTGTAGTCTTGGAGGAGCCGAGTTGGAAACCAACTTCTGTCAGGCTCCAGTTAACAAGATGCTGTCTGTACACAGGCGTTAAAACCCAAAGAATTAGCCTATCTGCTTAGTTGTGCTGCATGCATAATAATCTGTAATTGTGGGCGTAGAAGAAGAGCGAGTAAATCTCTGACCCAGTAAGACTGCAAGTGGGCTGTCACTGGAAGCTTAAAATTGGGTTTGAATAAAGAATGAAAACCCAGTGCGGAACCTGCCTCTTACAAAATGTTTTCCTGATCCCCCCCCCCCCCCCTTACAGGTTTGTAATAGCAGATCTCAAGCAAAAAAAGAGGTTCAGGAGAAGGGAAAATGTCTTACTAAGTAAGTAGTCAGCGTTTTGATCCCACATAGATATCCAGTCAACAACTCAAACTTCGGGGTTGTGGTGGGGGGATTGGGAGTAATGTGTTTTGAGTGAGTATTAATGAGACCAAGTTCCTCTTGTGTGTAATGGGTCTGTCCGGGTGCATTCTTCCATGGAATCACTACATAAAATACAAATTAAGCGCACTACCCTAGCCTAATCATTGTAATCAGTTGTGTTTTCATGTGTACATCACTGATCTATAAGGCTGTTGTCGTTCTTGTGTGTGGTTTAATTGCTTGTTTTTGCATATCTTGTGTGGTTGATGATGTTCTAGGAATCTTTTCCCCTAAAGGAGACTTTGTAAATTACTTTGTTTAGATGCTAATGATTGTATTTCATTAGTGGCCCTCTCATCCAGAATCATCTTTAAATGAATGAATATGCCATAATTAAAAATCTGAATTATGAATTACTTTGAAAGGAGACAACATTGTCCCGATTTCCCACTGCGACACAGTGTTATTTCAATTATGTAAATATGTTTAATCATTCCCCTTTTGTTTTTCTAATTATTTAATATTAATGTTGCTTTACCCCTTTATTGCTACAAGAAGGGATATGGCATCTTAAATGAGAGTACTTAGACAAGTGATACACAGATGACTAGATTAAAGCAGACATTTATCAGAATGCATAACCCATTTCAAAAACAAACATGCTATTAACATTCATACTAACATAGCAATGCTGGCTATAATTGCACTCTGTGAATGTTTTGTCTGTACAAATCTAACATATTCACAATGGACAATTTCCAATTATTATCCTTTTCCTTATAGAATGTCTAAGTCGCCTAATAAAAGTTTTGATTATCTTGAGGTATGCATCTGAACCCATCCTGATACCGTTATTTTTCTATGGTGTGGAATTTACAGCTGTTACAGTGTGACTGGACTTGAGATACTCAACCTTCACCACTCTGCATCTAAACCTTCAAAAAGTGTTTGTGATGGGAGGGGAGATAGAGTTTTGAGTCCCCATCCTGGTTCTTTTTTTATTTTAAACTCTCTCCCTGAAGTAGGAAAACTATTATGAAATACTTTCCTGTTCACAGCTCTTCACAGGCCTCCAGGCATCTTCACTCACCACAGAAGCATGAACCCAGTGTTGAGAGCCCTGGAGGGTCAGTCTATGACAGTCAACTTTGTACTTCAGGCATCTTATTCAAACCGATTGCCGAAACCTGGTTGGTCCTTTATAAAACGTGGCATTGACTTTAATTTAGACAGTTCTGTTCTCATGTAGCTACACTACAAGGAGTGTGTGCCTCTACCATTTAGTAATTTAGATACTTTCAATATTATTGCAAACTGACTCTTGAAGTATAAGTGCCTTAATTATGTTGGTTTAATATTTTGTGCTTAAATATTGTTATTTATAAACTAACAGTGGGAAATGTTACAACTTCCCTCATGTTTCTTTCTTATTTCATCGCTACAATATGAAATGTTCCAGTTGTTTGGCTGTTAAGTTTTATTAATGATATTTGTAACATTAATCTTATGATTTTACAATACTTGGTCTTTTTCTGCAGATTAAAGGAATAAGCAATCTTTAAAGATTTTTCTTTTTCAACTTCTATCTTTTCCGACTTTAAACCCTTTGCTTTAGCTATCGTGGAAACCAGAATG
The DNA here is from genome assembly GCF_021556685.1 of Rattus norvegicus. Taxonomy (NCBI): domain Eukaryota; kingdom Metazoa; phylum Chordata; class Mammalia; order Rodentia; family Muridae; genus Rattus; species Rattus norvegicus. The sequence goes on along the minus strand of NC_141539.1, from coordinate 79,924,507 downwards.
AGGGCTTAATGCAACTGGTTATAACTCACAGACATATGCAAACTGCCTTGCATATTTCATCATGAAAACTCAATGAAAAGCTAGTATTTAGTCTTACTCACACAAAGGAGTAAAATTTTAAGCATATACAAGCGATTAAGGAAAATGTACAAATTGCTTTCTACTTTATTTAGTATTTGTTTTCCTTCTCGAATCTTGGGATATAATTTATTCTTCCATTATTACAAGAAAGTTTTTCTATTTAAACAATGCCTTGTGATTGACACTTAGGGCCACAGCATAGCTGGAAGATCCTCAAATTCTATCTAGGCAATGAGTCATGCAGTCTTCCCTTAGCAACACAATGATTTCAGTGGCTTCTTGAAAAATAGTCCACATTTAACTTTAATGATAGACATAGTTTTTCAATTATTTCTAACTAGAAATGTATTATTATTTCTCATTATTTATTTCCAAAACCTAATTTCTAAATATTTTCCACACATATAACTGAAAATCCCTAAATATCACAGCACAAGTATAGGGAAAAGCCAAATGATCCCTTGAAAGCAGTGTTTGAAGACTGATGGTAACACTGGCATTGACTGGCTCAGACTTCTCTCAGTGGCTGGGGGTGGGCAGTCCACAGGAGGGGAAATGTATGAGATGACTGGAGGGAGGTGAACATTCACAGAAATCTGCAGTTCCGCTTTTAATCATGACTCTCCACAATTTCTTAGAGTAGATGGTTAGGGTTCTGTTCAATATGTATTATCTTGGAGAAAGATGAAGGGTATTGGGAAAATCCATAACCGTATCATCAGCTGAGTCATTTGCCCCTTTCATTACAGGTGAGGATGGAAAGTAAAAGGGAACCTGGGAAAAGCTGTTCTCTGGGAGGCCAGAGTTTCTATTGCTAGAGACTGAAGATTGGCAGTTGGGAAGGCGGTTGGTTCATCCAGGAAGCCAGTCGAAGCAGGTGACTGTGTGTGCTTAGAGATCTGTTTATAGCACACATAGAAAACTACTGCTTCTCACTATGTAAAGACAGCATAGATATGTCAACCTCCGAGTTCAAATCCTCAGTCTAGCAACCCTAGTGACTTGATTCTGGTGGCTAGGTAGAGACAAGCAAAACCTATACAGTAAGGGTGATCCACACTTAGATCTAAACCTGGCAAGGCTCCTGCATACTGCTGGTTTCAAACCAAATCGGAGTATTAAATAACCAGAGAACGGGTCTGAACCTGAATCTTTAGAAAATTCCTCCCTCGTGGGTGCTAAATCCGTGGAAAATGGCTTAGGAAAATGCAAGCTCATGCTATCCATCTCCTGACAACCAGGGAAAAGCCAACATGGGCCAGTGATAGTCTTATTTGTCACCAGGTATGGAAAGGCAAAGAGAAAGGGTCGTTTTTCTTTAATGAGTTTTCTTTGCTTCATTCAAAAATTTCAACTGAGTGCCTACAATGACCAAGGAGCTTGGAATGCTCCATCAGTAATGTGACACTAAAAACTTAGCTTGCTCTCACAGCATGTAAGGCGTAAAAGTGCCATGTGATGGGTCGGTATAGGTTCTCGTGCACACTTTGTGTATAACTACAGGACATTTTTTAAATCTGTCTTCAGCTTGTATTTATTTTAGAAAAACTCATGGTATCATTTTATAGTGAATATTCATGATTTTCTTCCATTCTCATAATTATCCCTAATTTCCCTCCAACTGTTGCTTCTTGACTGTCCGTTCCGTCCTGCGTGTCTACATCTCCATAGTTATCATCAAAGTTCATTCGAGAACCTATTTCTTATTCTGCTTAACATTTTTATCTCTTTACCTGTCCTTACTTGGGCTCAACCCCTCCAATCACTTTTCTGGTACCTAATTTTCTCTTTGAGTCTATTGAAAACTTAAGCTATCCAATAAGATTTAGTTGTTGTTGTTGTTGTTGTTATTGTTGTTGTTGTTGTTGTTGCTGCTGCTGCTGCTGCTGCTGCTTTGTTCGGAAAGGAAGAATCTCACATCTCTACCTTGCTTCTGTAGACAAAGGCCCCTCTCATCTTCAATGATGCTCCAGCCCACACTGCTAATTCTAACCCTGTCCATTCTCCGTGGCCATCACATCCTCTGTATCTTCTGGCCATGCTCTTGTAGCCCAGGAAACTGTTTTCAGATCTCAAAAACAGTGCACCAGTAGAAATAATTCATGCTAACAATGGTAATACACAATCCCCAGATTCAGACCTTAACACAGTAAAAGCTGTTTAGTTTATTTGTCTCATACCACAGACAAAGAAAGATTGTGTTATTCTCCTAGGAAGTTGTTCTTCAAAGAGTGGCTCAGGGCCTAGGCTCCTTTCAACCTGTAGTAAAAACCATCTGGATCATGTGGCCTTTAATGGCACCACAAAAGAGAGAGTGAGAGCAAGAGCAAGAGCGAGAGCGAGAGCGAGAGAGAGAGAGAGAGAGAGAGAGAGAGAGAGAGAGAGAGAGAAAGGGGAAGGAAGGAAGGAGGAAAGGATCACTGTAACAGATCTTGTCAATTTTTACACAGTTTATTGACTTTCCATTACGTTACATATTTCTATGAATTTTATGATTTGAATAGATTTGTGTGAACCAACTATAATCATGATATAATACATTTCTACAACCAGTGTAAACCTGATGTTTTTATTTTATAGTTACCCACCCTGCCAGCAACTCTAAATCCTGGCAACCACTGGTCTATTCTCTAGTCCATGGAGTTTTATGGAATTTTGACCTTCCAAGAATATTGCATAAATAAATTAATACACTATCGAATTTTTGATCCTGAGTTCTTCTAGAAAAAAAAGTCTTTCAGACTCATCTGTTATTTTATGTTTCAAAGGTTCATTCCTTTTTAGCTCGGTAGTATTCCACTGTATGGCTGAAGCATGACTATCTACCCATTCACTCCCTGAAGAACATTTGGGTTGTTTTGAGTTTAGGGCATTTATAAATAGATTTATATGTATATGTAAATAGTCTTACATTTTTCTGTGAGTGAAAATTTTGACTTTTTTAAAATATTTTTGGTTGTGAGCCTAGCCTTTAACGGCTGAGCCATCTCTCCAGCCCAATTTTGACTTTTTTTAAACCTCAGTCTCACTATGAAACTCTCTTTATGCTGGTTAAGGTGCTAGGCAGGCTAGTAGGGGTGAAGAAGCATAGCTAGTTTTATCTAGTGCTGGATCCTGGACACTACCATTGCTGATGTTCCAGGCAAGTACGCCCACATGCTGGTGTGATAGTGGCATGACAGTTATGAGGGTAACCATCACCTTATGGTTGGTTTTTAAGCCTGTTACACAAACCATTTCTGCAATTATAAACCTGGACAAAAGCCCATGACTGGGGAAGTTTATACACCTGGGTGGGGTGGGAACCTACAGGTGTTGTTTCATTAAATAGTCAGGTTATCAAGTGGCCGTGTGAATATTTTTGTTGTTGTTATACACACGAGTTTATACCATTCTCAATTTCAGTCAGGGATACTTTTTTCTTTTGAAGTGACCGGTGGTTAATACAGATTCACAACTCATCGAAGTGCTGGGGATAAGTGATGGTAAGTGGACAGCCACAGATGGGTCACTTATAACATATCAACCTCCCCCCATCCAAGGCTCAGAGACCATCACAGTAAAGGAAGTGGATCATAAAGCTGGAGGGTGGAGGGCTGTGAAATGCTGTCTTCTGGACATGGATGTTGCATAGATCAATTTACCATAACTAGCTGTCGGTACATCTACACAAGATCGCGTCAATCAATAGTCCAGCATGAAACAATAAAGAACTCCTGTGGCGCCACCCTTAGCTGAGGAGCTACGGACAGTTGGTGGCTGCTGTGGGAGGAGTCACCTCTGTTTGGTGAAGTGAATACTGATAGTTTGCCTCTGCCTCAGCAGACGGCTCCAGAGCCACGTGCTAATGGGCTGGCATTAAATGGACTCAAGGGACTGATTAATTTAATGATGACAACAGTAATAATAATAATAATAATAATAATAATAATAATAATAAAGAGGACATGAAGTCAGGAGAGAGATGGGTGGGGTTCTTACAAAGTCTAAAAGAGGTACGAGGAAGGCTATGATAAAATATATAATATACATGTATAACATCTTCAAAGACAAATAAACATATTTTTAAGTTATTTCTTTAGGGAAGCTCTTGAGATGGGATTTTGGGATCAATGGTTAGTATATATTTAATTTTATAAGAAACCGCCAGATAGTATTCCAGCATGGCCTACACCATTGTGCATGTCCTACGATGACATATGAGGCTCTGCATCTAGCCGCTAGCACTCAGTGCTGTGCTTTAAACTTTAGCTTTCTAATAGCTGTGACCTGAAAATTCAGTGTGATCCAAATTCATGTTTCTCTAATAGCGTGTGATGTTGAGCATTTTCTGTCTGCTTCTCTAGATTATACTTCCTTGTGAAGTGACTGCTGATATCTTCTGAATATTTTTAACTGATTTTGGCTTTTGTTCTGTTGAGTAAAAGAGTTCTTCATTCATATATATATATATATATATATATATATATATATATATATATATATAAAAAATTATCTTTAATCTTTTTTTATAGTCCAGTCGTTATCCCCTCTGGGTCTGCCCTTTGACAGTGCCTGATCCCATTCCTCCTCCCCTGCCTCCAAGACAGTGTCCCCACCCCCTACTAACCTACCCCACCCGCCTTTCAATTTGCAGCTTTTGGTTTTTGGGGGTTTGCAGAAAATATTTTGTTTTTTAAATAAAGTATATTGTGTCTATTCTTTCCTCTATGGCTTATGTTTTTTAAGTCCTGTGTGGAGAGCCACAATAACATTCGCCACCACAAGATGGCACTGGCTTCCACTGCGCCCCACGTGGAAAGCCGGGATAGCATTTGCCATTACAAGATGGCGCTGGCTTCCACCACGCCAGCCTGACTTCCTTTCAGGAAGTTAACTGTGTGCGCATGTGCAAGAGTGTCTTCGTGCTAGGTCTTTGCCCACTCTGGGGCGTGCCTATGAGATCATGGGTAAGCGACCAATCAGGTGTGGATACGTCGCGCTAGGGTGTATATGAGCCGTGCCATGCTGGCGCCCAGCGTCCCCTCTTTAAGATACAATAAACGCTTTGCTGCAGAAGGATTCGTGTGTCCGCGTGGGTTCTTGCTGGCGAGATGATAGCGCGGGACATCTGGTGCCGAAACCCGGTAGAAACGCCACACCATCGCCAGGCGCCGAGGGGGGGGCCCTCCGTCCGCGGAGAGAATCCAAAGCTGCAGGACGCGGGTAAGCTCTGAGAGATATGTTTGGTCTTGACCTCTTTCACTTCTCTCCCCCGCTAGAAGATGCGGCAGAAGCTTTTGTTATCGTTTTAGCAGCCTTCATTCTTTCTCTTTTGGTTTTTGATTTTGTGCCTGCTGCTAGGCACCATCAGAGGTCGTGCCTAGAAGATGGGAAATGCCGCCCAACTGTGATAGCAGGACAGGGAGTGCTAGGGGAGTTACAAGACAGCATGTCAGAAACAGAGCGGGATAAAAGATTAAAGAGCTCAAAGAAAAAAGGTACAAGTAAGAAAACAGACCCTCCCAAAGACTTTAGATCTGAGGGAGCGAGAGATTGGGGAAAGAATGCCCCGGGAGAGAAACAGAGAAAGGAGAAGAAAGCTTTGAAAAGGGAAAGCCTTTATCCGGTAAAGGAGTTAGAGGCTTTAGAGCTTGATAGTTCAAAAACAGATGAGCTTAGCTCCTCTGAGGAAGAGGATCTAGAAGATGAGGCAGCTCGCTATGAAGAAGAAAGATATGGGCCTAGGTGGAGAGCCACTGTGAAGAAACCGAAAGTTATGGATCCTTTGTGGGCAAGGCTGGTAATTTTGTTTAAACTTCACAGAGTCATACTGATCAGATTTGATAGAGGTAGACCGCCTGAAAATTTATTCAGGTGAATCAAACAAAAGATATCTCAATTCTAAACTTTTGTCTTCAGAGTTGTAGTGTTTCACTTCCATACCATTTGTGAATGTCAGTCGTGCTGCTCAGATATCCCGTAATATATCTCAGTATCTTACAGGAATTTGGTTTCAACACGTTGATGGACTAGTCCAGGAATTGAGACAATCCATCGTCCATATCAACTCCACTCGAGTGGATGGTCACCGTGGAAGTGGTGGGAAAGGGGAAATCCTACCTCTCTGCTGACTCCTATTGCAATCTAGGTTCCTTTCGTGGGACACCATCTAGTTTTTCCCCTTTGTCTATTGTCTGTCCTTGGTGCACCAAGCTGTCCATGTATGTCAGTTTATGTCTGTGGTTTTTGTTTCTTGTTGCTTAAATGTTTTATGTTTCATGTTCAAAAGAGAAAATGGTAAAAACTTTATCTGCTGGTCGTTCACACCTTGATTTGGTTTTAACTCGTTTCAAAAAAGGAACAAATGAATAAAAAGCAGTTTCAATCAGTCCTTGGAGCCCTGTACCTGTAGCCAGGAGTCTAGGTCAGCTGGAGAAGCTGCCCAGGGGGCTGAGCGTCTGCACAAGCTGATCTTAAAGGCGCCAGCAGCTCCTCAGCTTCTTTGGTACAAGAGCTGATGGCTGTTTCTCTTAGAAAAATCCCTGACTTATTATTAGACTTAGCAGGTGACAAGGTGCTTCTCTTAAAATCATAGCTAGAAAACTAAAAATGGTGCTTGGTGTAAATATTAAAGACATGTGTAGCCACTTCAATTTTGTTTCTGATTGGTTTTAAATGTATAAATATGCTCTACATGCTTTGGTTATGTACTACTGGCTTTCAAGTTATTAGATATGGTTAAAAAGGGTATAACATTGGTAACAGAAAGTTGGCTTAAAACTGGTAATTTGGATAAAGTCATTCTAGACAACATGTGGCATGAGCCAACCTAGGAAAACAGGTCTAAATTGAGACAATATTTTTATGGAACCCTTAGAAACCAGGCTTCTAAAAGAATTTAGGACAATGTCTCTTTGTTGAGGTATTGGAGACCGCACCATCGTGCATTCATATGTAGGTATTGACAGTCAAACTTGGTAACATGAAGGATAGACTTGGTGTTTTGGAGACTGGATTTTGGAGACTAGATTGTTGGAGGTTGAGTTTTGCTTTCCAAAGTTGTGGTTTGCCCTGAAGTTACTGTATTTTGATGCTAATTTCACTGCCCCAAGAACAGCTGCCTAGTCACATACTCAGGACTCAGGTGACTTTCCAAAGTTGTGGCTGTGCTCTGGTGTTACAAGGAGAACTTAAAGATTGTGATTAAGGATTGCCAGTGTTACATTGACTAACTCAAACTTATTTGTAATTAAGAAAAAAAAATCAAACAGGTAGAGATTGTTACAGGATTTACGAAGGATTGATGAGGTTTTGAAACTTGTGAGAACACTACAGCCAGTTTGTTTACTCCAACTGCCATTTCAAGATAGATTTAGAGGATTGATTTTGAGTTTTCATTTCGTGAGCTTGCTTATAATTTTAGAGAGCCCATAAAGTGATATCATTAAAAATTTTACAAAAAAATGGCTAACAGCCTTGTATTATGTAATTTTGTCGCTTCTTCAGTGTAAGAAGTTAGAACTTTAAATCTTTAAGTGTATATGGAAATCTTTACTACAAACTTTTGCTCTCAAAATGAGCTTTTATATTTGGGGAGTAGCTGTTACACTACTCCAGAAAAGAATATTTGAAACTAATTTTAACCTTCTAAGGATATGTTAATTGGCTAAGTACCTCACCTTACCAGAGGACTTAGGTCTTTGTTATCCACATTGGAGATAAAGTTTCAGTTGTGTTAATACAGAATTGTAGGCTAGAGTCATAGAAGTATTTTAAAAAGAAACTTGGTGAAACATATCTTATTCCAAACAACAGTTAAATTGGTTATTACAAAATACTGATATTTGGCCTATCACATATACAAATTTTTCAGGCAAAGTTGATAATTTTACTCTTTACGTGCTTTTGTACTTCCTGTATATTTGTGCTTACAACCGATAGGAAATGCGCTTACTATATTTAAAATGTTAAAAATCAAGCTTTCAATTCATATACTGATAGCCAATGTGCTGCTTGTGGTTTATAATTGATTTCAATTACTTAATGCTTTATTAAAGACAGGTTTTCTACATAAAATCAGTGAGTGATGATTTCAGTGTAAATTGTCTGACAACTCTCTGTCCTTTCAGTGCTCTGGCTCAGACAACTATACAAAACCATAGAAAATGGTAATGGAGTTGATATGAAAAGAGGAAGACTCCATTTGCTTACTTTCAATTCCCAGCCTCACCCTGCCAGCTCAGGGATTTCTAGTAAGACTGAAATTAGACAATATTTATAAGATTTGACATTTCTAATTAATGCTTATGTTTAGGTAAATAAAGTTTGTGAGGTGCTAGAGAGATGGCTTAGTGGTTAAGAACACTAAGTACTGTTCCTTTATAGGACATTTAAGAACTCAAACTAGATTGCCTGGACCCCTTAACGAGGGAGGACAATGATACTAGACAGTTTATATCTTTATAAATAAAAAGGGGGAGTTATCCCTGTATGCTATACAATTATTTAATAATACTCCTTTTATTTCCAATTTTAAAATTTGGGTGCCAAGGAACACTCTGAGTGTTTATGGCACCCTACAACTAGGCATACTTCTGCCTAGGTGAAATAGAAAGATGCACATATTGGCATGATCCTGTCCAGGTATTTTATATGGGGAAGAGGGAATGTTTGTGTTTTTTCTACAGGATGCTACAAGAGTATGCCAGCTGCCAGAGGTGGTTGGTGAGACTTGCTGATCCTGGTTACATGGAGATTCAGCTCTCGTAGTTCGGGTCCCTGGAGTCATTCCTCTGCCTTGAGAGGAAGATGGAAGATCCCCCCTCATTCCCCTGGTGACTCTTGCTGCCTTAACTGGTGTTGTCATTTTACAGTCTGTAGCTTCACAAAAATGCCATCTGAGTGAAGCTGCTGTGGACTGGGGAACTCTGCCCTGGTTGTGCAGATCTCAGACATGGTTCCCTTGCCTGCTGGTTGTTCCAGAGAAGAATGACTGATCCTGAACTGTCCTGGGAAAGACCTTGACATTTTCGCTGCTATTGTAGCAGCCATTACTGCTGCAGCCATTGTGTCTGCAGTGTCTAGAGTTACCCTCCCCCAATCTATTGTTAGGCAAGCACAGTGGGTAAACTTTCTGGAGTAGTTGCTAACAATTGGGAATTCTAAATTTTATTATAGGAGTGGCTTGACTACGGCCCTTGGAGGTAGCAGCTGAGGAGAACCAGATGAGGTGCCCACTACTTATCGGGAGTAGCTCTGTTTCGTGCAGCCCTATGCTGTGGATTAGTGTTCATGCTATGGTTGGTTTGCAAACTCAGATCTCAACAGAAACGTAACAAGGTCGTTATCACTCAAGCACTTGTGGCCATTGAACAAGGGGCCTCCCCCTGGAATTTGGCTATCTATGCTCAGGAATTAGTCGATATCTGAGTTCTCTGCTCTTGCACCCCATGGATCGGTGGATCCATTAACTGGGATGAGAGAGACTCAATGATTCTTTGATCAGCCCTTCTACATCGCTGAGGTTTCCTCATTGCACTCGATAGGGTGATCATGATTTCCCCACTAACTCATTTTCTGGCTGGCCTCTTTTGTAGAGTTCGCCCTAGGTTGTTTAGCAGTTACTGTCACACAGCACTGCGGTATCCAGAGACGGGCAACTTTCCTCATGCATAGACCAATCTAAGACATGGGGCCCGGTGATGATAGGGTTACCCTACAACGGATAAGGCTGTGACATAGAGGAACGACCTAAGACAGGAGCCACAGCAGATGGACGTAACTGCAGGGACCTAGACCAGCCTCATACTAGTAAAACAATAAGGGGGAGATGTGGAGAGCCGCAATAACATTCGCCACCACAAGATGACGCTGGCTTCCACTGCGCCCCACGTGGAAAGCTGGGATAGCATTTGCCATTACAAGATGGCACTGGCTTCCACCACGCCAGCCCGACTTTCTTTCAGGAAGTTAACTGTGTGCATGTGCAAGAGTGTCTTCGTGCCAGGTCTTTGCCCACTCTGGGGTGTGCCTATGAGATCATGGGTAAGCGACCAATCAGGTGTGGATGCGCTGCGCTAGGGTGTATATAAGCCGCGCCATGCTGGTGCCCCGCGTCCCCTCTTTAAGATACAATAAACGCTTTGCTACAGAAGGATGCGTGTGTCCACGTGCGTTCTTGCTGGCGAGACGATAGCGCGGGACAGTCCTGTCTATAAACTCATGACCAAACTCAAAGTCATATGGACTTCTAATTTTTTTCTTCTATATTTTTATAATTTTATGTTTCACTTTTAGATCTAACACCACGTCTTGTTCATTTTTATAAACATATGATTCATACCAAGGTCGATTTTGTTTCATGTAGATATCAGGTACACAACACTGTTTGTTGAAAAGACTATTCTTTTCCCATTAAGTAATTTTTGTATCTTTGTCAATATAATTGATCTCATTTGTTCTAGACCCTCCATTCTGTACCACAGACCCATGCATTTGTCCACAATACTTCAATACAGAAGCTTCACAGGAAGGTCAATTTTTTCATACACTATTCTGACCATGGTTTACCCTCCTACAACTCCTCCCAGACTGTTCCCTCCTCACTACCTACATAACTTGTAGTTTGTGTTTTATACATTTTTCTTTGTTTTCAAAATGTTTAACTACTATTTTTTTCTTTTCCACATAAATTTTAGAATTAGTTATATATAAAATATCCATCTAGCATTTTGATTAAATGTGTGTTTAGAGATATTTGCTGTATTTATTATGTGAAATTTTCCAATTCATGAACAAGTATATCTTTGTTTAGGCTTCCTTTGATCTTTTTTATCTGTGTTTTGTAATCTTCAGCATAAAAGTTCTGTCTATGTTGTACTGGATGGTTTTATATAAGTTGGACACAAGCTAGAGTCATCTGAGAGGAGGGAACCTCGGTTGAAAAAATGCCTCCACAGGAAGGGACTGTTGGCAGTTCTGTAGGCATTTTTCTTAATTAGGGAGGTCCCAGCCCATTGCGGGTGGAGGTCTGCCTGGGCTGGTTCTGTAAGAAAGCAGGCTGAGCCAGCCATAAGCAAGGCAGTAAGCAGCACTCCTCCATGGCCTCTGCATCAGATCCTGTCTCCAGTTTCCTGCCCCATTTGAGTTCCAGTCCTAACTTCTTTTGGTGATAAACAGCAACATAGAAGTATAAGCCAAATAAATCCTTTCCTCCCCAACCTGTTTTGATCATGATGTTTTGTCATAGCAACAGTAACCCCGGCTAAAACACATATTTTGGTGAATATATACTTAAATATGAGTTGGGTGTTTGAGATGTTAAGTGGTATTGCTTTTTCTAAATCTTGGTTTTGAAAATTTTCTGCAGACAGTCAGGAAGACCACATAGAGAGACCTTGCCTTGACTAAAAACCCAAAAACAAAAAACAAAAACCAAAACCAAAAAGGAAGAAGGAAAACATTTCCTTCTTGACCTTGTTTTCATTTATATTTTGCAAAATGCTTTTACTTCTTCAAATTAACAAAATCAAAGCGGGGTTTACTATGGGGTTTACTATATCATTAGTATAGAGCATTATATTGATTGATTCCTAAGTATTGAAGTAAGCTTATTATTCTAGGGTAAATGCTGCTTGTCTACTGTCAATTGTTATCGCAATTATTACTATTAATATTATCATTGGTCAACTCAATAGGTACTTTTGCTAAGGACTCCTACAGTCATTACTGTACAGTATTCTCTTTTACTTTGTAGTGCAATGGTCTGATTTTTAGCATCCAGGTCATTACTGTTGGCTTTACAACATGACAAGTATTCACCTTTATTGTTTTCAATAAAGCACCTTTATTGTGCTTTCTGTCTAAGACTGGGAGCAAAAGGGAGATGCCTATGCTCTCACTCAGTGACATGTGGAAATTTCACTACAAAAGAAAAAGCTTCTTTGACAAAGGCCAACAGCACTCATCTATAGATATAAAAATAAATATTTAGAAGTCAGCTCATGGGGCTGGAGAGATGACTCAGTGGTTATAAAAAGAATAGATGGGGGAACACAGAAGGGAGGTGGCAGGGGGTACAGAAGGGAGGTGGCAGGGGACACAGAAGGGAGGTGACAGGGAACACAGAGGGAAGTGACAGGGAGACATGGAAAAGAGGCAGCATGGGGAGCCACTGGAAGGAAAGGAAGGGAAGAACTGCATTCGAGATTTTAAAAAAATAAGTAAGTAAATGGGTTTTTATGAATAAAAATGATAAAAAGAGCCCTGAATGCTTTTCCAGAGGAGCCAGCGTGGATTCCCAGAACCCACATGGCAGCTCACAACTGCCTGAAATTCCAGCCCTGAGAGGCCCAGTGCCCTCTTCTGGCCTCTCAGGTACTTCATGCATATGGTGCACAGACATACATGCCAGCATAACACCCATACAAATAAAATAAAAAGTTAAAATTTTTAGAAGGCAGCTTCTAATGTGTGTATTTATCAAAACAACAGTGACATAAAGAAAAAAAACAATGTGGTAAACAGGTAGGATTTTCTTCTCTCTACTAGATTCTGAAATGTTCTATTCTCCATTCTTATTCTACATATAAAACACTTCAATCCAAAGGGGAAAAGTCGAGTTCCATCTAGTCACAGCCCCATCTCACAATATATAACGTCAAAGTAATAGTACAAAATAATCAGAAATAAGATTTTTATTACAGAAGAAAGCAGTCAGGGACGGTCCTGGATAAAGCATTTATCTCAACAAGCTGTTGGATGAGGTATGGTGGAGATGGAAAAAGTATTGTAGAGTGAAAGCCACAGCTGAGACCAGACAGATCCAGTTAAAGTGAGGGAAGGGGGAAATAATACTATATTCAAAATTTAAAAATGTATTTGGTTTTAATAATCTTTTCACCATTTCTATTTTTACAATTGTACTGAATGAATTTAAATCTTAGAAAGTATTTTTTGAAGCTTTGATTCACATTCATAGGGAGTATTGATGTTTTATCTTTTAATTAATGTGTAAAACAATTGCAAGTATGAAAATTGACAGCTTGTTCATTTTTTTTGTTTATCCCTTCATTTGCCTCTGAGCACTGAGAAGAAAGTCTCCTAACTTTTTCACACAGCTTCCATACTATGCATTATGGGTGCACCGTCAAAAGCTAGCCATCAGTGAAGGGCTACTTGGTTTCGCAAAAGCTATACCCCTTACAGGAGCAATGTACAGCAACTGTACACATGGTGCTGAGGTGGTTGGCCTCTTATGCTGCCTCCATGCGATGTCTTGGGTTTTGTTTACTGTGTGAGTACTGTTTTGTCCTCACATTGTACAGTCAGCCAAAGCCATATACATCAAGAGAGTGAAGTCATTCCTGAACTCCAGGCAGCTTTCCCACCTGCTCATGCATCCATGGACACCCAAGTTGATCCTGTACCTTAGTTACTGCGAGAGCCCTGCTATAAATACAGATATGCAGGTTTCATTTCCCGAATGCAGGTATGACCCGATTTCATTTCCTTTTAACAGTTGGCACTGAGGGTGCTGCTTCATATGACAGTTGCTTTTCTACTTTTGGGGAGAGATTTCTGCTTGTTTGTTGGTTTGTTTGTTTGTTTGTCTGTTGGTTTGAGATGGGCTCTCACTATGTAGCTCTAGCTGGCCTAGAACTTACAATATAAATGAAGATGACCTCAAACTCACACAGGTCCTTCTCCTTCTTGAGCCATGCTTGAGATACTCCAGCAATCCTCTTACCTTCACTTCCCCTGTCTACCAAACTCACAGGTTACAGGCATGCATCACCATGCCAGCTTTTTACATTGGTGCTGAGGATTCAAATGCAAATCCTCATGGTGATGTGACATGTTTTTCACATACTAAGCCATCTACCCAGCCTGGATCTTTTGTCCTCTTTAATTCCATTCCTCATTCCTGCCTTTGTAGTCTGTGCTCTTTGCACAGAGGTCCTAGACTATTCCTCTTGTATTCTTCACAGCTTTGAGTCCTATGTTTGATCCACTAAGTGATGTGATCTTAGCCATCTGGGAGCTGAGGCAGGAGAACATGAGATTAGAGCCAGCCTGAGCTACATAGAGAGTCAAAATTCTGCAAGGTTAAGTGGTTAGCCAAGTGAGAAGGCCAGAAGAGGATCTGCTTGTCAGTGGTGCTCCCTACCCCAAACCCTATTACCAACGTCATTCTTCTACCTTAAATGTTAGGCTTTATTTTGAAATACTTCATAGCACAAAAGTGTGAAAATAGGTTCATTTCTACGTGATAGCATCCACATTCTTTTCTTTTAGACGGGCTGGCATTTGTTTGCAAAGTCAAGTATGTTCAAAAGTATTGCTTATTCCACAATTAAATATTAACGATGTTGTAATTATTTTTAAAAATAAGGCCCGTGTAGCTTCCCCAGGATGTGTATTTACATTGAGTAGCAATGGGCCAATTACATAACTCCTGTAAGCCTCACTTTTCTGACCTATAAAACCAAGAACAACAGTCCTGTCTTGCCTAGGGCAACTTCTTGGATTTAAATGTGCTATGTTTTTAGGCAGTCTGCCCAGTGCCTGGTAGCAAATAATACAACCAGTGTCGGTCCATGTGGTGGAGCTTTTCATTTGTCTGTTTGATTTGCTTTGCTTTTAGAAGGACTGAAGATTGAACATGGGGCCTTATACAAGTATTCCTCCACTGAGCTACAGCCCCAGCCTTTGACTTGTTTGCCCTGTTCTCAACTAAATGATTAACCTCCACACAACAGCATATGCGTTAGGAAATCCTGAGAAGTAAGAATAGAAAAGTAGGTCGTTCTACTGGGAGGTAAATCTCTATATCAAAATGCTGAGGCTTTGACTTGGGGAGTTGGTCATTGAATATTCTTTCAGCAGAAACTAAAGCCCCAAAGCAGGAAATCTAGGAAAATTACTTTAGAGACATGTATAGAATACATTAGAGAGGTTGTAAGAACTCCAGTTGACTAGAAAGACGCTTACCCCTTTCTTCAACCATCACTGATATAATTAAGCTGACACTTATGGACAAATAAAAACATTCATACCTATAAAGATTGTCCTAATTTTTAAGGTAAAGTTAGCCCATAACAATTCTTGCCAGTAGTAATTGATCCATGAATAGTTTTTGTGGAGGAAAAGCATGGACAAGCAATCAAAAGAACATAAAGAATCAAATGTAATTTTGAAGATGGCCTTGATTTAAGAAAGCAATTTCCACGAGAATGTAGAAATACAATATAAAGCTAGAATACTGATGCTTCAAAATAATCTCTAGTTTAATAACTTTTATAAAACTCACCTGATAGTAGAGTTGGAAGATTTACTCTTCTATAACCTAGAATTTCTCATCATTTAAGCATGAGACCCATCAGTGTTATGCTTCCAAGTCTGCAGATAAAAGTAAATGCATAATTATTTTTAAATCACTGTGAATTCCCTGATGCTTTTAAATAAATTGGTACTCTATATTAGCACACACACACACACACACACACACACACACACACACATTAGAACAGTGTGTATGAACACTTACCTAAAACCATATTATTTAATTAGTCCACATACAATGACCAATATTTTAATAAATGCAATGATCTTTTGTAATAAATTCAGGGCCACCTAAGAGATTGAAACATCTAAGTTTTCTTATATAATAATACTATCTTCAGAAATATCAAGGGTACTTATCATTGCAAAACTGTGAAAAGAATGAAAGAGAAAACAAAATTCTCTTTTCAATACAGTGAAACCATTAAGAACGTTGACAGGCAATATAGTTCTTGTAGTTCCTTTCAAATCGCAAGATTTTTCACCTACTTTCCTGCTCTCATCCCCCCTTTCATCAATATTTATTCTAGGAACCAATTGAAAATCTGAGGATCATCCATTTTATTCATTCTCTTGACATTTATTTTGAGCTTAATATGAGTCAGGCATAGATAATGAGCTGCCAGGCCCTGGTCCTTTCCTCACAGAGACTGCCTTGTAAAAGAGACAGACAACTCTCCACAGATAATTCAAACAAATGCATCTCTCGGTGCTGGAAGGGGCACTGTACACAGAGCAGAGAAACCCGATACACAACCTCATATTGGGAGTAGGACAAAAAAGAGAAATCCCATAACAAGTGACCTCTGAGCAGACGTTTGAAGGATGGAAAAAATGAGGAAAGGGGTATAATGGAGAGAATATTATTGAGAGACAGATTTAAAGGTTGGGATATCTGGCTTCACCTGGGAGATGGATTCACAGAACCAAGTCAGCTGAGACCCTTGAGAGGTGTGTCAAGGTATTCATTCTTGACCTGAGAAGCTGTAGGCTTCCCTTCGAGCCTCTTACCCTCTGACTGTGGGACCATGGTAAATTCTCCGCCTTTTCAACACTCTGCATACCTCTTTTGTGAAGCAAAGTTAATAGCTTATTCCCTGTATGGATGTGACGATTACTAAATGAGATGGAAGTGTTGTCACTGGTGAATACTGAAGTGCTGGGTTCATATTTCTAGTTAAAGGGTAGCAGTTTTTATAGCAAAGGTTCTCCACCACTCTCTTTGCTTCTGTCAGTTTTATTTACTCTTACCCAGGTACCAATGAAATCTTTTCCTTCATTTGTCTCCTTCTGGGTGTTCAGGAATCTTTCTTTGTGCTGTTTGGTTCACAGAAGAGCAGTAATTTTATGAGATAGGGAAAAAGAGAAACCCAACTTGTACAGCCAGTAGTAATTGACGTTTTAAAATACAGACAGCTAAGTGCCTTGCCCCATCAACAGGAGACTTTCTGGCTGTAGAAGTTAGGCCTGAAGACTGAATCCCCAGTGAATGTGATTGTTGTGGGGAGGGTGGTAATGGGGGGAGGATGGGGAGGGGAAGTGCATATAGAAGGAGAGGGGAGGGGTTAAGGGGATGTTGGCCTGGAAACCGGGAAGGGGAATAATAATCGAAATGTAAATAAGAAATACTCAAGTTAATAAAGATAAAAAAAAAAAGAAGTTAGGCCTGGTTCTACCTCCCAGTTTCATGTTCCCAGAAATAAGACTCAGACTCAAAATATATTTACAAACACCTTGGGCATATAGCTAGGCTCCTCCCTAACAGAATCATAACTTAAGATAACCCATTTATTTTAATCTAATTCTGCCAGGTAGCAGGATACCTGTGCTCAGGAACCATGTGTCCATCTCCTCACATCTTCCCGGGCACATCCCATGTGCCTGGCTCTATCCCAGAATCTTTCTGCCTCCTGGATGTCCCACCCCTATCTCTTGCTTAAGCCAGAGGCCGTAGAACTTTTAAATTAACGGGTGATGTACCCATACAATACACAAGATATTCTCTCTATAGGTGGCTACTGTGGAGATAAAGCACTTGACTTATGCCAGAAAACTTACAAGCAACAGTTTTCGTTTAACCGTAAGGAAGGGTGAAGGCTGCACCACGCAAACATAGATGCCCTTCCTCTGTACATGGGGCCATCATGCCTATTCCCTTTCTCTCGAGCCCACAACCTTCTCTCTCATTTTATATTCTCTGCCATATGCAGTCCCCTCCCAAGACTAGCAGATCTTGTACAAGTTCTCAGGAAATGCATTAATCAAAAATGTCTGTGGTTTAACAGAATGAAGGTATTCATTTCTTTTCCTCATCCACATCCCAGTCCAATATGAATTATGGAGCCCTCAGAGGCAGCTGTCCTCCAATCTCAGGGATTCAGGCTGGGACACAGAGGAGCTCATCTCTCACGCATAGGATCCTGTGAGAAGCTAAGCAGTTAAATACTGCAGAATATTACTGTGAGCCAACGGGCCTTCAATGTAAGGACTTTTTTATGTTTAGTTTCTCTCCAATAAGCTATGCTGTTGGGGATGTTGATTGACGGCTTCTGTCAGACTCTGTGTTCAGCTACTTTGAGTAAGAAGCAGCCCCCTTTGATGATAGGATGAACTGTCACTGTGGTAGCCCAGTTGCTTTGAATGTTACAGGGACCCCTTGAAGAAGCTATACTCCAGCTTCAAGAACACTATAGTCTCAGCTTCTGGGTGTGTCAACTTCTGGGTCTGAAGGTCTTAGGACCAGATTTGTTTGAACCTGTATCAAAGGAGGACAACTTCACTGTAGCCAAGGCAAGCTAAGTAACCTCTAATTGACCTCACCTACAGCAGCCCCAAGGGTGACTTAGACTCTTATTGAGAGCTCTCCTCAATTAAATCAAAGGGAAGAAGAGTATGGCTTTTGGTGACTCAAGTTGTAATTGATAGATTGAGCCTGTATCTACTTGTGGTCTATAAATGGGTTTGGGCTTTATTTCATTTTGTTTTAGCAGCATTAAAGACCAAATCCAAGACCTGTGCGTGCTACCTCTAAGATGAACCCATAATCTCTTTGATTGTGTGTCATTCTAAGCTGGTGATTGGTCCTCTTATGAGAGTTGTCATTGGCCTTGCCAAAACTGAAAGCTGTGCTATTAGGTGCGTAAATTATAATTCTACATTTGCATGCCACACCCATGCCATTTCCCTTTCTAACAATGATCCAGGTGTGCCCTATACTTTTGGATTAATCTTAGAGGTTTCCCTCTGATGTACAATATAACGTGTGCGTGCGCGCGCGCACACACACACACAGAGAGACAGAGAGACAGAGAGAGACAGAGAGACAGAGAGAGACAGAGAGACAGAGAGACAGAGAGACAGAGACAGAGACAGAGAGACAGAGACAGAGAGACAGAGAGAGACAGAGACAGAGAGACAGAGAGAGACAGAGACAGAGAGACAAAGAGACAGAGACAGAGAGACAAAGAGACAGAGACAGAGAGACAGAGAGAGTGCAACATTAGGCTCTAATAAATACTCCAATGGTTTTTACCTGCTTGTGGGTTTTCATAGGCACAACGCACTAAGCCTGACATATGGCAAACAGATGAAGACTGGGAAGAAAGTGAGAATGGCAACACCAGGAAGCAGGTAGAGAATTCCAAGAAACATTGGCGTGCAGACACTGTGGTAGCCAAGAAAGCCAGCAGGTTGTGGAGCAGTTGACACTGAGTTGAAGCAGAGAAGAACAGAAGAGCTCCCCACAAGCCATTTGTATCAATTCCAGCTTTATCTCCTGGCTACAGCATCTGGAATAAATGGTTCCCAGGTCACCAAAGGATGGAAAGAGAAATCTAGTGGTTGATAGAGGACGCTTTAAAATCTAAAATGTGGAATATAATTATTTTGACGTGCATGCTATTTTCTAACTTGAGCCATATCATTTCAAACCTTCTATAAAGGTTTCTTCTATAGACACTGCAATATTCTTGTGTGGAGAAACCTGTAGTGTAAAATAAACAGATCACCGTGCTTGCTAGTAGGTGAGAAAGCCTTGCGTCTGCCCAGGAGGTTTTATAGGCATTGTTTATTTCTATGGAAAAAGGTTGACAGAGACAATCCACACTCGCACCTACAGCTTGCTCCAACCACTCTGTGCTGATGACTGGTATTTCCTCCCCTCTTTAAGCTGGAAAAACTAAGACTCAGAGAGCAACACAGCACCAATGCAGACCTAGACGTGTCTGGTGACCCTGAGTCCTAAAAAGGAAAAAAAAAACCCTCTAGGTTTCCCAGAGAATGGCCATTTTTTCTTTTTACAGAGCTTTTATAATCTTTTTTACAAATGTTTGGGACAGCGTCTTTCCATGTAGCTCCAACTGACCTGAAACTCAGCGTGTATGTAGGCCAGGCCAGCCCCGAACTCACAGAGATTCACCTGCCTCTCTGCCTCCAAATGCTAAGATTAATGGTCTATGCTGCCATGCCTGGCTTTAATTTTGTAATCACAAAGTCAGCTTGCTCTCTCCTGTTGGCCACATAATAATGAAAGACACAGACCCTGTCCTCCAAAGACTCATAGGGTAGTGGGAGAAAAGACATTCAAAGAATCAAAGCATTGGTTAGTCCATTATTACATAACCAAAATGTTTATGTATTTAGAAGGACAGCATGGGCTAGGAACCTTCCTCTCTAAGACCCTGGGATTATTAAATAGTCTTCAAGGATTTGGATGGAAGCCCAATGATGAGGAAATATTTTGAAAATGGAATACATTTCTTTAAAACCCACTCATGGCTAATTGATCTCTACACTAGAAGGGAAAAGCCCAATTTCACATGATTAAGAGAACAAAAGAGAAGCTCCGACATCCATTTAGACCACCACTGCGGTGATGGAAAGTCACCGAGAATAGTCCCACTGGAGAACTGACGACAGTTAAATCTGTTTTCCTTCCTTTAAGAAAAGAGAATTTGAGTGTCACTCACTTATTGCCCAAATTACAAAATTTATTTAAAGCTGGTGACTGAGGATAACTTTGACTTCCATTAACTCATTGGAATTACACAACGGAATCCCAAGAAACTCGTAGGCAGAAACAGACGTGCTAAAGTGTTCATTGGCAAAGTGTGAGCCCTGGGCATCGACAGAGTTGGAAGCCAGGAGACACATTAATCTAGGACTCTGCCCCAGACTCACTGAATTTGAATGTCAATTTAACAAGATTCTAGGTGACCTGTATATATATTAAATTTTCCAAAGCACCCAGGGGAAGAGAGAAGAATTCATGTTGTAATTGAAATTCGGGACTGATAGATACTACAGAGAGTTACTATATGGGGACTTGCCAGCTGTATAAGTGACAACACGCCTTCATATAAAGTTTAAAAAAAAGGGTTACCCTACAAGTTACAGCCCCCAAACATGTATATTTTGTTTCAAAATATCATTTTGGATTTGATGGTTCCCCTGTACTATTAAGTGGAATAGGGATTTCCTATACTGATAGACAGTGGCTTGGTTTACAAAAAAAATAAAAAGCAGACATACAGAAATTAACAAAATGGAGAGAAGTGCTCAAGCATTACAGACAGACAGGCAGATGGAGTGGTACTCAAATACTGGGTATGCTTCACTACATGTTATACAGTTATTATACTGTTGTTCTTTCATGGTTAAAAGACCAGAAAAAAATAAGTAACATGGAAGTTAACAAACATTAAGTGTGCAAGACTCATCAGCATTTGTGGCCCACAGCTACAACCACCAGAGCCTCCAGTTAACAGAAGCGTCAGTGATTTTCTTGAGGAGTATCCCCCTGTAGCTGTCACATAAAAGAAAGGAGAGGGGGTTCACAAGGACCTGTACTCCTGGAGAAAGGGATGCCTAGGCCTGCAGTCTCCCTTCGTCTTCAGACTGTTCCTTCACCACACCTTGAATATCTGATAAGGAAGCTGGCAAAGCAGATACTTCTATGGCGGCTTCTTACAACTTGTCTCAGCCGTCACCTTGCCAACTGAGCTCCCCTTGCTGACGTGACACCTCTTTTTAATTAGAGCAATTTGTTTCATAGGATGAGTGATCCCTTTCTCGAGATCCCACGCCTGCTGTTTCTGAGCCTCTTCTCCTTGAGGACTCTTGTGCACCAGTGAGCCTCCAGCAAGTCTTGCTTCCAGGAGAAACAGAGTGCTGCATTTCAATACTACAGACTACTTCAATATCATGTTTTCATTTCTCAGAAATGTTTTTTTTTCCATGCATTACACTTCAAAGTCTGTATCTTGCCAAAGCCCAGGACCAAGAAACAGCTCAAGTTCTGGAAGGAACTCACTTCCGTCCTCTTGTTGGAGGGAAAAGACAGGTCAAAGTGTGGTCTAGAGTGCTGTGAGAGAACAGAGGTCCACATCCTGCCTGGCTCCTGCTTTGCACAGGTCTGGGCTGTGCTTCAATTATAAGAGCGGGAGACAGCTGACTCCTACTTGCTTCCACAGCCAATGGCAGCAGTGGCAGCAGTTGCTCTGAGACCTAACGTTCTCTCTCTCTCTCTCTCTCTCTCTCTCTCTCTCTCTCTCTCTCTTTGTGTGTGTGTGTGTGTGTGTGTGTGTGTGTGGTGTGTGTGTGTGTATGGTGTGTGTGTATGATATATGTGTTTGAGTGTGTGTGTGTGTGTATGGTGTAGTGTGTGTGGTGTGTAGTGTGTGTGTGTGTATGGTGTGTGCGTATGGTATATGTGTGTGAGTGTGTGTGTGTATGGTGTATGTGTGTGTGTATGGTGTGTGTGTGTGTATGGTGTGTGTGTATGATATATGTGTGTGAGTGTGTGTGTGTGTATGGTGTAGTGTGTGTGGTGTGTAGTGTGTGTGTGTGTATGGTGTGTGTGTGTATGGTGTGTATGTGTGTGTGTGAGTGTGTATGGTGTGTGTGTGTGTGTGTGTATGTGCGTGCACGCGCGCATTGGCAGAGGACTGTTGCAGGTGTCCTCCATGAGGTTCTGCAGGTACTATGTGAGTCTCAGGTGGTCAGGCAGCAAGTCAAGCGTCCTTACCTGCTGAGCCATTAGCTAGCCAAACCCCCCAAAACTTTACCTTGTTACTCCACAACCACTCTCTTCAGAATAGGCTCCACAGGGAGTTAAGCACTGCACCTCTAAATAATAAGAGATAGTGAAATAGAACACTTTCACTCTCGAGAGCTTGTAGTGCTGTCATCTCTGTATTTTCAATTGCCCACAGAGATGTTTTAATTTAGCATTTGGTGGTAAGCATCCCTTGAAAGAAGAGGATAAATCTGCAGATCTACATTTTAAATTGAAGTGGTTACTGCACATTCCCCTGGCTCGCGTGCTGGTTCTCTGGCATTTTATTTTAGCCTTGTGTTTCTTCATTACTTTAGGGAGAGGGGAATTTACCATAGGCAAGGATAATTTAATGTTGTCTGTTTGTTGAGATCAGGTCTCACTGTATATGTATCCCAGACCCCTACTGGACTCTCCCAAGTGTTGGGATTACAGACCGGCACCACCAGCATAGAACTAATCAGTGTTTTACAAAAGGGGGTTTCACTGGTTTCTTTGGTAAATATAAGTCTCATTTTGTTTTACTGGTTTCGTTTTAGGCAAGATATATATATATAAAATCTGGCAGAGCAATATCTAAGGAAAACCAAATCTAATTAAAAATTATACAGAGGAAATTACTGCTGTTGTGCACTTGGTAAAGAACAATATTTTGCATCTATTACGTACCAGTATTACAGGATACAAGAGAGATGTAACCCAGTAAATCCTGCTTCCTAGCATTCCAGGCTGGGATTTTATTGTTTGGGGGTTTTGTTTGTGTTTTTGAAGATTCGAAGTACTTCACAAAGCTAGGCAGGCTACCACTGAGCCATACCCCAGTTCTAAAAGCAACACTGTTAGATACGTCAGTGACACTCCCCAGGACAGAAGGCAGGAGATTAGTGGAGGATCCCTGAGCCTGACCACTAAGGAACACTACCATAGCAAGAATGAACATTTCTATGGTAGCAAGTGAAAGGCATTTAAGATCACCAACTGTAAAGAGTTTGAATGCTGCCCTCGCACAACACGGGCACCTCTGGCTCAAGGATCCAAACAGATCCCGAATCTGAAACCGGTCTGAAACATGGCATCAGGATGTTGTCACGAGTAGAAACATGGCATCAGTATGTTGTCACGAGTAGAAACTTGCAGAGGAATTTTAATCCAGCCACAAGGCTGCTCTCTTCATTTCCAAAGATCCAGCCAGAATGCACATAGGACCCATGCTTTATTCCCTCTGGCTAGAATAGAGACACAACTTTAGTGCACACCTTTAAACCCAAACAATGACGTCTAATTGAGGGACAAAGTGTCAAATCAGAGAAAGATTTGACAGAATGAGTCAGTGATAAGATCCACCCAGCTCTCATGAGAATAATAGCACAGGGCGGGGGCAGAGACAGACAGAGACAGAGAGAATGTAAGAGAGGAGGCAGTTTTACTGGGACAGTTTTTGAGGGCAAGCAGAGCAATTCAGTCAGAAGCCGTGAAGCCAGTTTGAATCCAGTCAACTTGGAGAGGAGTTTGGGCCAGAACAGCTGAGTTGAACCAGTCAGTGTGAATTCAGAAAGAGCTAGAAATGGTGAGTTTGTTCTTCAGGAAGTCTCTAAGATAAGAATTTCATCTGGTGAGTAAATGTTACTGTACAGAAACTCCCCCAGCCGGATCTGTTAAACGACTGGCGGTCCAAATGCAGGCACACCAACAATCATCACTAAAGCTATTCTGAAGCTGCATCTATAAGGCATGTGGAAGACACAGAGGAGTTTATGCTTGGATATAATCCCCAATATATCTCATTACATACATTCCAAACTCCCAGATACCTGAAACACTTCTATCTCTAAGCTTTTTAGGTGGATACTCTTCACATACATCTGAGCAAAGAAAAAATATCACTGCTAGTGTTTATTGGGTATTTATATATTTGTGGTAAGCATTTTATATGCTTCCTCCTACATCTTACGACCCCAGTAGGCAGGTACTATCTTTATTCAAGTACTTGTTTTACTGGTTTAAAGAGAGAAATACAAGGTACAGAGAAAGAATATCTTAGTGGCTCAAGATCACAGGGTAGATATGAACTCAACCCTAAAAACCAGTCCAGAACCTGAGGTTTCACCACTCTGACAATTAGCATATTAGAAAATATTGCTTCCTGGTTGCTGCCGCCGCCGAGAGCCCGTGGGCAGCACCCCGTGAGCAAACTTGAGCCTCGGGACCACAGGTAAGACCAACTTGTCTGTTGCAAGAAAGCTGCCTGGTGAAATCGGGACACACAGAGGCAGAACTCCTCTAGGACCGGGCACGTCCTGTGTTTACCGGAAGTCCCACACCCGCGGATCCCGGCCCGCAGCAGCTCTCTGCTCCCAGACCCCGTGGGAAAGAGACCTCACCGCCTGGTCAGGTGGGCACTCCTGAGGCTGCATAAGCTCCCGGAAGGGGCGGCACAGGTCTTCCTGGTTGCTGCCGCCGCAAAGAGCCCGTGGGCAGCACCCCGCGAGCGAACTTGAGCCTCGGGACCACAGGTAAGACCAACTTGTATGCTGCAAGAAAGATGCCTGGTGAACTCAAGACACAGGCCCACAGGAATAGCTGAAGACCTGTAGAGAGGAAAAACTACATGCCTGAAAGCAGAACACTCTGTCCCCATAACTGACTGAAAGAGAGGAAAACAGGTCTAAAGCACTCCTGACACACAGGCTTATAGGACAGTCTAGCCACTGTCAGAAATAGCAGAACAAAGTAACACTAGAGATAATCTGATGGCGAGAGGCAAGCACAGGAACCCAAGCAACAGAAACCAAGACTACATGGCATCATCGGAGCCCAATTCTCCCATCAAAACAAACATGGAATATCCAAACACACCAGAAAAGCAAGATCTAGTTTCAAAATCATATTTGATCATGATGCTGGAGGACTTCAAGAAAGACGTGAAGAACTCCCTTAGGGAAACACAGGAAAACATTAATAAACAAGTAGAAGCCTACAGAGAGGAATCGCAAAAATCCCTGAAAGAATTCCAGGAAAACACAATCAAACAGTTGAAGGAATTAAAAAAGGAAATAGAACCAATCAAGAAAGAACATATGGAAACAACCCTGGATATAGAAAACCAAAAGAAGAGACAAGGAGCTGTAGATACAAGCTTCACCAACAGAATAAAAGAGATGGAAGAGAGAATCTCAGGAGCTGAAGATTCCATAGAAATCATTGACTCAACTGTCAAAGATAATGTAAAGCGGAAAAAGCTACTGGTCCAAAACATAGAGGAAATCCAGGACTCAATGAGAAGATCAAACCTAAGGATAATAGGTATAGAAGAGAGTGAAGACTCCCAGCTCAAAGGACCAGTAAATATCTTCAACAAAATCATAGAAGAAAACTTCCCTAACCTAAAAAAAGAGATACCCATAGACATACAAGAAGCCTACAGAACTCCAAATAGATTGGACCAGAAAAGAAACACCTCCCGTCACATAATAGTCAAAACACCAAACGCACAAAATAAAGAAAGAATATTAAAAGCAGTAAGGGAAAAAGGTCAAGTAACATATAAAGGGAGACCTATCAGAATCACACCAGACTTCTCGCCAGAAACTATGAAGGCCAGAAGATCCTGGACTGATGTCATACAGACCCTAAGAGAACACAAATGCCAGCCCAGGTTACTGTATCCAGCAAAACTCTCAATTAACATTGATGGAGAAACCAAGATATTCCATGACAAAACCAAATTTACACAATATCTTTCTACAAATCCAGCACTACAAAGGATAATAAATGGTAAAGCCCAACATAAGGAGGCAAGCTATACCCTAGAAGAAGCAAGAAACTAATCGTCTTGGCAACAAAACAAAGAGAATGAAAGCACACAAACATAACCTCACATCCAAATATGAATATAAAGGGAAACAATAATCACTATTCCTTAATATCTCTCAATATCAATGGCCTCAACTCCCCAATAAAAAGACATAGATTAACAAACTGGATACGCAACGAGGACCCTGCATTCTGCTGCCTACAGGAAACACACCTCAGAGACAAAGACAGACACTACCTCAGAGTGAAAGGCTGGAAAACAACTTTCCAAGCAAATGGTCAGAAGAAGCAAGCTGGAGTAGCCATTCTAATATCAAATAAAATCAATTTCCACCTAAAAGTCATCAAAAAGGATAAGGAAGGACACTTCATATTCATCAAAGGAAAAATCCACCAAGATGAACTCTCAATCCTAAATATCTATGCCCCAAATACAAGGGCACCTACATACGTAAAAGAAACCTTACTAAAGCTCAAAACACACATTGCACCTCACACAATAATAGTGGGAGATTTCAACACCCCACTCTCATCAATGGATAGATCATGGAAACAGAAATTAAACAGTGATGTAGACAGACTAAGAGAAGTCATGAGCCAAATGGACTTAACAGCTATTTATAGAACATTCTATCCTAAAGCAAAAGGATATACCTTCTTCTCAGCTCCTCATGGTACTTTCTCCAAAATTGACCATATACTTGGTCAAAAAACGGGCCTCAACAGGTACAGAAAGATAGAAATAATACCATGCGTGCTATCGGACCACCACGGCCTAAAACTGGTCTTCAATAACAATAAGGGAAGAATGCCCACATATACTTGGAAATTCAACAATGCTCTACTCAATGATAACCTGGTCAAGGAAGAAATAAAGAAAGAAATTAAAAACTTTTTAGAATTTAATGAAAATGAAGGTACAACATACCCAAACTTATGGGACACAATGAAAGCTGTGCTAAGAGGAAAACTCATAGCGCTGAGTGCCTGCAGAAAGAAACAGGAAAGAGCATATGTCAGCAGCTTGACAGCACACCTAAAAGCTCTAGAACAAAAAGAAGCAAATACACCCAGGAGGAGTAGAAGTCAGGAAATAATCAAACTCAGAGCTGAAATCAACCAAGTAGAAACAAAAAGGACCATAGAAAGAATCAACAGAACCAAAAGTTGGTTCTTTGAGAAAATCAACAAGATAGATAAACCCTTAGCCAGACTAACGAGAGGACACAGAGAGTGCGTCCAAATTAACAAAATCAGAAATGAAAAGGGAGACATAACTACAGATTCAGAGGAAATTCAAAAAATCATCAGATCTTACTATAAAAACCTATATTCAACAAAACTTGAAAATCTTCAGGAAATGGACATTTTCCTAGACAGATACCAGGTACTGAAGTTAAATCAGGAACAGATAAACCAGTTAAACAACCCCTAACTCCTAAGGAAATAGAAGCAGTCATTAAAGGTCTCCCAACCAAAAAGAGCCCAGATCCAGACGGGTTTAGTGCAGAATTCTATCAAACCTTCATAGAAGACCTCATACCAATATTATCCAAACTATTCCACAAAATTCAAACAGATGGATCACTCCCGAATTCCTTCTATGAAGCCACAATTACTCTTATACCTAAACCACACAAAGACACAACAAAGAAAGAGAACTTCAGACCAATTTCCCTTATAAATATCGACTCAAAAATACTCAACAAAATTCTGGCAAACCAAATTCAAGAGCACATCAAAACAATCATCCACCATGATCAAGTAGGCTTCATCCCAGGCATGCAGGGATGGTTTAATATACGGAAAACCATCAAAGTGATCCATTATATAAACAAACTGAAAGAACAGAACCACATGATCATTTCATTAGATGCTGAGAAAGCATTTGACAAAATTCAACACCCCTTCATGATAAAAGTCCTGGAAAGAATAGGAATTCAAGGCCCATACCTGAACATAGTAAAAGCCATATACAGCAAACCAGTTGCTAACATTAAACTAAATGGAGAGAAACTTGAAGCAATCCCACTAAAATCAGGGACTAGACAAGGCTGCCCACTCTCTCCCTACTTATTCAATATAGTTCTTGAAGTTCTAGCCAGAGCAATCAGACAACAAAAGGAGATCAAGGGGATACAGATCGGAAAAGAAGAGGTCAAAATATCACTATTTGCAGATGATATGATAGTATATTTAAGTGATCCCAAAAGTTCCACCAGAGAACTACTAAAGCTGATAAACAACTTCAGCAAAGTGGCTGGGTATAAAATTAACTCAAATAAATCAGTTGCCTTCCTCTATACAAAAGAGAAACAAGCCGAGAAAGAAATTAGGGAAACGACACCCTTCATAATAGACCCAAATAATATAAAGTACCTCGGTGTGACTTTAACCAAGCAAGTAAAAGATCTGTACAATAAGAACTTCAAGACACTGAGGAAAGAAATTGAAGAAGACCTCAGAAGATGGAAAGATCTCCCATGCTCATGGATTGGCAGGATTAATATAGTAAAAATGGCCATTTTACCAAAAGCAATCTACAGATTCAATGCAATCCCCATCAAAATACCAATCCAATTCTTCAAAGAGTTAGACAGAACAATTTGCAAATTCATCTGGAATAACAAAAAACCCAGGATAGCTAAAGCTATCCTCAACGATAAAAGGACTTCAGGGGGAATCACTATCCCTAACTCAAGCAGTATTACAGAGCAATAGTGATAAAAACTGCATGGTATTGGTACAGAGACAGACAGATAGACCAATGGAAAAGAACTGAAGATCCAGAAATGAACCCAAACACCTATGGTCACTTGATTTTTGAGAAAGGAGCCAAAACCATCCAATGGAAAAAAGATAGCATTTTCAGCAAATGGTGCTGGTTCAACTGGAGGTCAACATGTAGAAGAATGCAGATCGATCCGTGCTTATCACCCTGTACAAAGCTTAAGTCCAAGTGGATCAAGGACCTCCACATCAAACCAGACACACTCAAACTAATAGAAGAAAAACTAGGGAAGCATCTGGAACACATGGGCACTGGAAAAAATTTCCTGAACAAAACACCAATGGCTTACGCTCTAAGATCAAGAATCGACAAATGGGATCTCATAAAACTGCAAAGCTTCTGTAAGGCAAAGGACACTGTGGTTAGGACAAAACGGCAACCAACAGATTGGGAAAAGATCTTTACCAATCCTACAACAGATAGAGGCCTTATATCCAAAATATACAAAGAACTCAAGAAGTTAGACCACAGGGAAACAAATAACCCTATTAAAAATGGGGTTCAGAGCTAAACAAAGAATTCACAGCTGAGGAATGCCGAATGGCTGAGAAACACCTAAAGAAATGTTCAACATCTTTAGTCATAAGGGAAATGCAAATCAAAACAACCCTGAGATTTCACCTCACACCAGTGAGAATGGCTAAGATCAAAAACTCAGGGGACAACAGATGCTGGCGAGGATGTGGAGAAAGAGGAACACTCCTCCATTGTTGGTGGGATTGCATACTGGTACAACCATTCTGGAAATCAGTCTGGAGGATCCTCAGAAAATTGGACATTGAACTGCCTGAGGATCCAGCTATACCTCTCTTGGGCATATACCCAAAAGATGCCTCAACATATAAAAGAGACACGTGCTCCACTATGTTCATTGCAGCCTTATTTATAATAGCCAGAAGCTGGAAAGAACCCAGATGCCCTTCAACAGAGGAATGGATACAGAAAATGTGGTACATCTACACAGTGGAATATTACTCAGCTATCAAAAACAACGAGTTTATGAAATTCGTAGGCAAATGGTTGGAACTGGAAAATATCATCCTGAGTGAGTTAACCCAATCACAGAAAGACATACATGGTATGCACTCATTGATAAGTGGCTATTAGCCCAAATGCTTGAATTACCCTAGATCCCTAGAACAAACAAAACTCAAGACGGATGATCAAAATGTGAATGCTTCACTCCTTCTTTAAATGAGGAAAAAGAATACCCTTGGCAGGGAAGGGAGAGGCAAAGATTAAAACAGAGACTGAAGGAACACCCATTCAGAGCCTGCCCCACATGTGGCCCATACATATACAGCCACCCAATTAGACAAGATGGATGAAGCAAAGAAGTACAGACCAACAGGAGCCAGATGTAGATCGCTCCTGAGAGACACAGCCAGAATACAGCAAATACAGAGGCGAATGCCAGCAGCAAACCACTGAACTGAGAACAGGTCCCCCGTGAAGGAATCAGAGAAAGAACTGGAAGAGCTTGAAGGGGCTCGAGACCCCATATGTACAACAATGTCAAGCAACCAGAGCTTCCAGGGACTAAGCCACTACCTAAAGACTATACATGGACTGACCCTGGACTTTGACCCCATAGGTAGCAATGAATATCCTAGTAAGAGCACCAGTGGAAGGGGAAGCCCTGGGTCCTGCTAAGACTGAACCCCCAGTGAACAAGACTATGGGGGGGAGGGCGGCAATGGGGGGAGGGTTGGGAGGGGAACACCCATAAGGAAGGGGAGGGGGGAGGGGGATGTTTGCCCGGAAACCGGGAAAGGGAATAACACTCGAAATGTATATAAGAAATACTCAAGTTAATAAAAAAAATTTAAAAATTAAAAAAAAGAAAAGAAAATAGTTTAACCTAATTATTCACAGGTTGTGTAGTGCTGACTTTGGGGATGTCTGGAAAAAACTTACACATGATTATGTAAATAACTTGTCTTTTCTTATGTTAAAACTGCCAACATAAGCAATATCATCCATTAATTTCTTTTACATTTCACAGTCATTTATTAAGTTACTGCCTTTGGAAAGGCATTCTATAGTTAACAAATATTTACAAGACACATTTTTTAGATTAAGAACAGGTCTAACCCAAATCTCTAACTCCTGCAAATATTCCCTGCCAGGTAGCTGCACCAGCAATCTTCATCAAGCTAACACAGAAGTCCAGGGCATCTGATTACATCACAGGCCAGACTCCAGGAAGATGGGGCTAAACAAGGAAGGCAGTTTAAAAATACTCTCGCATCTGTTAGGAGATGTCCTTCTTTCAGTGAATTTAATCAAGACAACACCATCCTTATTTCTTAAATAATATATTTGGAGATGACAAATTTTTCACGGAAGCATCTAAACATGGAGTAGGTAGAACAGACTCTTATTTCCCGAGTAGCTAGAACAATCTCTCTCGTGAGTACCTAAACACTGATTTAGATCATTGAAATGCCATACACATCAAAACACTTCAACCTAACACTTCCTTTGAAGTCACGACAATCAGGGTTTTTTTTTTTTTTCTGTAGCATCACTTTTTAGCATTTCTATAGCACTTCACTTGGACAAGTGCTGTATAATTATTTCTACTCTTAGTTAACTGCTAGCTATTTATTCAAATACTGTTACTTTCCCAATAATATACAGACAGATTGACAATACACGCAATTGAATCAACCCAATCCTAAGAGATTGAAACATATATCAAAATTCAGACAAACATCAAGTATGAGAAAAATAAGACAGAGCAATGGTGGACAAGCATATACAAATTAAATCTGTCACATCTCTGTATTGTCACTCACGATATGAATGAGTGAAAAAACCAGTAGTTACATTTGAATTAATACTGATGGGGAAGTGTGTGTAGCAGAGACTGCTAGTCATTGACCAATGGCTATTCCCTTTTTACATTTCCCAACATCCCTTACAGCTAGACGGTGTCATAACTAAGGCCAGGGCAGTGGTGTGGGAACCGAACACCACATCACACACAGCTGCTGGGTCATCTCAGTGAGGATGCTGCTCACCACTGACCTCTTTTTTTGCTCTTTTCATTACTCCACATATCAGTCCTTGAAGCAGCTATCTTGGCTATCCCTCCAAGATTTCTGCTTCAAGCTTGAGCCTTGACTTCCTGCCTTGACTTCCTACCTTGACTTCTGTCAATAATAAACTATAACCTGTAAGTTAAAAATAAACTCCTCCACAGGTTGCTTTTGGGCAGGATGTTTATCACAGCAACAGAGACAAAACCACAGCATTATAACTAATACATAGCTGGAGAGATGGCTCAGCGGTTAAGAGCACCGACTGCTCTTCCTAGAGGTCCTGAGTTCAATCCCCAGCAACCACATGGTGGCTCACACCCATCTGTAATGGGATTCAATGCCCTCTTCTGCTGTGTCTGAAAACAGCTACAATGTACTCATGTACATAAAATAAATAAATATATCTTTAATAGCTAATACGTAGCAAAACCACTGAGGGGAAGCGAGCCTCAGATTAGCTAGCTCTTGGTAACAGAGGAAGTGGTGATTATACGAACTTTTAGAAGGAGGTATCTAGAAACAAGAGAAATGATGCCTACAGAAGTGGTTTTCTAGTTCCATCTGCCTAGACACTCAGAAGCTACTACAACCATGGTCTAGAGGAGCCTGGCTACTTCTCTAGCTGGCAACAGAATTTGCCGTATCCATTTGTCAATGGTTTCACAGGCATACAGAATACAAGACTTATAAGACAATGGAGACTTCCACCAAACTCCAAAAGAAAGTCTGTGGGGCCAGACCATATATGGCAGGGTTGTAGTTTCCACAGGCAACCCCTGAATTGTGCGTTAGGTTGTAAAGGTAGAGCTTAAACTGAAGTGGAGAGCCAAGTATGACGAATATGATAGAAACATGAGCTAAAGAGCTGCAGGAAACTAGTGGGGCAGCCAAATAGAAAGTGGGTCTGTGGGTCAAACTGCAAACCATAGCACAGGTCTGCCCAAGCCCTCTAGTGTGCACTGCACTGTGCACACTCCCCGGCTGCAGAATTTAATGTTTGTCCTTCTAAACATCAGTGTCACTTAGGCCCACCCTCATTTCTATGCCCTACTCCTCATTTCTTTGATATGGTAATAATTACTGTGTAATTATATATTTGTGGTTTTTGCCAGGATTATAGCTGAGTTCTCTCTCAGAAGAAACTTTGAACTTGGACTTTGAACAGTGGTAGTGGTAAGACTATAGAGACTTCCAGAAAGGTACCAACTGCATTTGGGAGCATGAGATGGGCACAAGACTTTTGAGGACCTAGTGGAATGGTATGGTTTTTAGGGATGTGATTTGCTCTTGAGTTAAGAAGGGGAGGCCTTGTGATGATTAATGTTGATTGTCAAGGTTATTAGATTAAAAAACACCTATGAGATGGCCGAGGGGCACATCCAAATGTGTGTGTGAGCATGTTTCCAGAGAGGATTCCTGAGAAGGCAAGACCTGCACCATGTATGGATGGCAACTTCACAAAGTTTGGGGCCCAGATAACACAAAAAGGGAAAAAAGAAAACGCTAGCTGAGAGCCAGCATCCACCACTGTCTCTGCCTCTTGGCCCACTCTGCCATGCCCTGCCTGTCATGGTATGACTTAACCTTCTGAAACTCTGAGCCAAAAGAGATCCTTCCTCCTTTTAAGGTCACCGTCACAGACAATAAAATTAACTAATACAGTTGAAATACCACGGAGTCATCTAGGGAGATTTTGTTTGTTTCTGTCTGTTTTTGTCTATTATTTGATCTATTCAAAGCTAAAGAGAAAAAGTAAGGGAGAATGAAACTGATTAAACTAATAATCTATAATTATTTATAATAATCTAATTATTGGCCCTGATATTGAAATACAACCATATCTAGGAAGGTTATTATTTAGTAAGTAATTACTAATTCAATTACTCATAAGTAATTATCAATTTGGCTTCAGATCTGAGATAAAACTGCTTACTCTCCAGATAGAGAAATTTGGCATGAGACCACAAAAGAAGCCTCCCTAAAAGGAAACTATAAATGTTTGATTCCAATAAATGTTATGGCTTCCCCTACACCAACTAGTCTCATGTTTCCACAACAAAATCACAATTCCAATTAAAAGGTAACAAACTAGGTAAAGTGACTCAACCCTGTATCTCTAACACTCTCGAAGCAAAGGTACAAAGACCATTGAGCCAGGGAGTTTAAGACCAGCCTGGATGGCAAGACCTAAGTCAAATTCAAAGCAAACAAATAATACAAGAAATAGCACCATCATCTCTTTGCCACTGATGCACTAAAGTTAATTTTGCCCCTTGCAAAAATACGTTACACAGTTCAATGGTAAGTTAAGAGATGCTGTATTATAAGCCTCCTGCCATTGAGTACTAAACCAAGGTGGAAGATAGAAAATAAAGGCAGGAAACAATCTGGGTCACGTGGAAAGTCCTACGTGGGAGGCCTTTCATTGGACCAGTGAGCAGAGAGTCCCCTCCCATCCAGGGCATCAAGAGCACACCCTTGATTCTCAGTGCTTCTGATGAAGTTTCTGCTTCAATAGGACAACGGCTTTCTATCAAAGAATGTCATAACATCGTATCAAAGAATGTCATAACACAGAACCCTCATAATTGGTATGGAGAGCTCTGCAAGACTACAGTAGTTGTAAGCCATAGCATCACCTCTCTTTAGGGAGAGGGAACAAAATTTAATACACAGGGAGACAGAAAGATAATTAACTGCCTTCTTGGCAACCCACCACTCTGCTGCCAGTTGAATCATTGTGACAAGTGATAAAATTAGAGTCAAAATATTTAACTCAGCCACTTACTAAAGTG
The DNA here is from genome assembly GCF_021556685.1 of Rattus norvegicus. NCBI lineage: Eukaryota > Metazoa > Chordata > Mammalia > Rodentia > Muridae > Rattus > Rattus norvegicus. Next base: position 79,889,602 of record NC_141539.1, on the reverse strand, counting down.
GTAGACCCAATTTTAGGCAAACCCCCAGTCAGGGTACTGATAGAGAAAAGACTGATTCGTTTCCTGCAGCAGTAGCACAGACATTGGCATCTCTGGTGTCCTCAGTCCCATGTGAGATATATATGCATCTGCCTTTAATGTGTGTATGGATAATGTATTTATTATATATATAGTCTATCAATGTAAGAAAGGGATGATAAATGGAAAGAACTATAATATACTAGATGGCTCCAGAAAATATAGAAACTAAGCCAAAAATAAGAGTAAATGAGAAAGACAAAGTTTGAGGAAGTAATAAATGCTGTATTCCCTGAAGTGATCATTGCACAAGGCATAGATGTATCGAAAGTTTATATTGTATCCATACATTTGTACAATGACCAAACAAGTAAAAACAAAAAAGAATAGGTCAGTCCTGGAAGGCTTTCAAAATGATCACAGACAAAGTGATTCTATAAAAAGAGCGTAAGACAGTGAAATAGCCAACATTCACCAAATGAAATGCTGTCTATACCAACTGGATCCATTCCAGTTCAGTGTAACACAGCTTTAATGGTGTGACTACATAGCAAAGGCAGGAAATCCTGGCCTGTAATATTTAAAGTTTGTAGTGGAAGACAAGAGACCCCAGGGAATGAGGGGCTTGTCAGAAGGGGTGCAGAGATGCAAGAGCATGCCTCTTGCGTTAACTATGCCCAGATCTGCAGCTGTTCCCTGAGCCAAAGTCTGACCGATGACAGGGTCCTCTGAGAATTAAGGACGCCCTCATGAAAGCACACTCAACGTATTTCCTGCTTTGCTTTTCACCATGCACTCAACAATACACAAGTATGCATTTTGGTGACTTAGATAGACGTGTATATCCATGTAGTTAATCACCACAGTCAAGATACAGAGCCTTATCATCCCACAGAGTTTCCTCCATCATGTCGTAGTTCCACTGTCACAGGTCCTGTGTTGGCCATTGTGAATTGCTGCTTGTCGGTTTCTATGGAAGAGGGCTCTCACACTGTGTATTCCTTATGCATCTGTCTTGTTAAGGAAAAATTAGTTCCTCCATGCTGCTTGGGCCAATTGCTGATTCTTCTGTTGTTGATGAGAACTTCAGTGAACGAGTGCCTCGGAATGCGCTCATCCATCCTCCTCTTGGTGTTGAACTATGTAGAAGTTTCTGTGTAGGTTTGTGTTCCCATCCATGCTTAGGAGGAAACTGCTGAGTCACAAAGTAATTGTTCGATCTTTTCAAGAAACTACGGAGTTAGTGTTTTGCCACCAGCAGTACATGAGCAATTACTTAACATTCTTACCAATACTCAACACAATGTCTTCAGTTCTAGCCATTCTCGTGTGTGTAGTAGCACTTCATGTGATTTAATTTGCATTGTCTTGACTAACAATGTTGAGCATCCTTTTTATCTGCTTATTGCCCATTCATATATCTTTTTATGAAGTGTCTGTTAAAACCCTTTGTTCATTTCTAAATTGAGTTGGCTCCCGCTATGTTGACTTCAACTTTTTTACTACAGATGACAGCACTTCTGGTCAATTTGATTTAGAGCTGGTAAGTGGAGCCTCTCTAATGGCACTAACTCAAAATTACTAACCAAGTTTTAAGTGACAGGGTCAAGAATACATGGAATACATAAACTATATCATATCACTGTCCTACTTCAACTCTTCCAATGGCTTCCTATGGTGATTCAAGTAAAATCCAAGCTCTTCATCTTGCTGCCCAAAGCTCCCTGTGGTCTAAGCACTTGTTATGATCTGAAATCATTCTATATCACAGATACATATGTTGCATGCTTCTCCTCCATTGGAATCAACATTTCATGAGCACAGGAACTTTGTCTTGGTCATGGATTTAGCATTAGACTCAATCAGTGATTCTAAGCCAGTCATCCACTGGCTATTTAGAAGGTCTGATTCTCTTTCCCTCTCATCTGTTTCTCCAACGAAAAGTTTGCAGTCGCTGGAATCAGAGAAGCATTTATTCAAAATATTGAGAGCTGCTGTTGAGAACATTCAAAGCACCCCCACGTGAAGCCACCACTATCTCTCCAGTCCAGTCACAGCCAAGAGTGATTTGACTTAGACAAGAGAAAAGGGATAGCATATAAGTGGAGGGGGAGAAGCACAATCCTTATACTATTTCATAGACGGCTCCTTCTGGATGGCCTTGTGGCTGAATTTTTCACTTTTCACAACTGCCTCTTTAGAGGCACAAAGTTTTAGCTTGCTTTCCTGGCCAACTTCTCATCTTGCAAATCACACTTTGGAGCTAGAGAGATGGATAATTGCCTTGAAGAAAACCTGATTTGGATTCCCAGTACCACCTGTAAACACCATTGCCAGGGCATCTGAAATCTCGACTCTGCAGACATCTGCACTCACATGCACCCTGGTGTGCACATACACACAATTTTGAAATAATAAAAAGTCTTTAAATCTCACTTTTATTCCTCCTGGTATGTGGTCTGATCACCTTGATCCTTCATAAAAAGACTTTAAACTTCTATTTATATGTATACCTTTTTAAAATTTTTCTCTCACACGATACATCCCAACTTGCAGCACCCCACCTCCCTCCACTTCTCAAAGTCCTCCTCACCTTCCTTCTACCCCAGATCCACTGCTTCTCCATTTCCCTTCAGTAAAGAGTAGTTCTTCCAATAATATCACCTGAACATCCCATTATAAAGTCTAATAAGACTAGGTACACACCTCATATCAAGACTGGGCAATGCAACCCAGTAAGAGTAAAAGGATACCACAGCAGACAAAAGGGTCAAAGACATCCCCCAGACTCCCACTGCTAGGAGTCCCCCCCCCAAAAAAACCCACCAAACTAAACAACCACAGTATGTATGCAGATCCATGCAGGCTCTGTGGTTGCCAGTTCAATCTCTGTGAGCTCCTATAAGTCCTGTTTAGATAATTCTATGGGCTGTGCTCTCCTGGTATCTTCAACCCCTCTAGCTTCCCTTCTTTTGTAATGTTTTGGGAGTAAAACTTCTCATTCCCTTTTCCCATTTGTTCTCCATTCCTGAAACCATGATCAATAGATGATGGGCATGGTGGTGCACTCCTTTAATCTCAGCACTTGGGAGGCAGAGACAGGAAAATATGAGTTCAAGGACAGCCTGCTATACATAGTAAATACTAGATTATCTAAGGCTACACAGTGAGACTTTGCCTCAAAAAAAGCTGATAGATACATAGATAGATGATAGGCAGGTAGATGATAGACAGACAATAGACATATGACAGATGATCTGTTTGTTTTGGAAGGGTAGGATTTAACTCCCACTCTGGGATATGCTTCATCAGTTCTTTAAACCAACACACAGTATTATCAGAAACATTTTTTGTCTCCAGTTTGGTTTTTATTTGGAAGCCAACCAAAATTGTATTGTTTTAAATAGTATGGCATGATTGATTTCAATCTTTAGAACATATTTTTCAGTGAACATCATATATAAGCCCTCATTTGTGTAGCCCATCATTTCATTTGGCAAATATTAGAAATAAAAATATTTTATCAAAATGGCATGTCAGAGTGGTTTTGGTTTCTCTTCCTACAAAGCTGATATATGTGGATGGCCTCATGATGTTCTGTTCTATAATGTGCCTAGTCAAGAGTGTGGTCCATCCTGTCTGTTAGGTTGTTCATGTTTTATAAGTTTGGATGAATTATACATACATATATACATATACACACATATACACATATATATATTATAGATGTAATATATATATTTTGCAAACATATTCTCCCAATTTCTGGCTTGGCTTTTAATTCTATCCATATTATCTTTTACCAAACGAGTCTTTAATTTCAACACAGTCCTTCAGAGTCAATGCTTTTCCAGTCCTATTCAAATATGTTTCTTCACTTAAGGACATAAAGGTAATCTATTTGTTTGTTTTCTAGAAGGCTTTAGTTTTACACTGTCAGAAGCTTTTAATTTAGGCATTTAAATTTATAATCCACCTTGAATTGACATTTGCATATTATACAAGGTATTTATCATAAACTAAAACATAGAATATAGAAAAGTCACATAAAATAATTATTGTAGGGAAATGTTACCAAGGTAAAAAAAAAACTTTAATGGTTTCATCTGAGGCTCTTGTACTCATTCCTCAATCTTTCCCCTCCCTGGTCCTGACTTTGAATAGTGCCAAAAATCATCTCATTTGGGGCCAAAACAGTCATGAGCTTTGATCATCCTCTCTGAGTGTAGACTCCCCTCGACAGTTATGACTGCAGGCAAGGCAGCTCTGTGCAACTGAGGAGGATTGTAAACAGCTGACTGCATCCCAGTACTCAACAAGACTTCCTAACACTGCAACTTAAATTTGCTCTGTTTTCTACAGCCATGTTGTCTGGGATTACACTTAGTCTATAGATGAATTTGGGGGAATTTATAGGGCTGTGTGTGTGTGTGTGTGTGTGTGTGTGTGTGTGTGTGTGTGTGTGTGTGTGTAAAAAGGAGCCCTCACTCACTGTTGGAATTGTAAACTGGTACAGCCACTATGGAAACCAATGGGGAGAATTCTCAAAAAAGGTGACACTACAACTACCGTATGACCCAGCTACACACACTACAACTTGGCGTATGCTCAAAAGCCTCAGCATTCTACTCCTCAGATGCTTTCTCAGCTATGTTATTGCAGCTCTGTTCACAAAGTTAAAAAATGGAAGCAACCTAAATGCCCTTCAGCTGATGAATGGATGATAAAAATGTGGAGCACATATACAATGGAATACAATTAAGCTAAAAAAGAAAAACAAAGGCCAGAACTTTTCAGGTAAATACATGTAACTAAAAATATATTGATGGTAGTAATCGAGACTGAGGTAATAGTGAGGACAAACAACTAATGTTCTCTCCCTTTTGAGGATCCTAGCTCCAAATCTTCAGATGTGAGTTCCTATCCCTGAATAACTACAGAAAAAAGGAAAATAGAAAGGTACTATTATGTCCAGATCTAAAGATCCCCACAGACCACCAGAGACCATTAGGAGTCCAACTCATATGCAAAAGCAAAGAGTCTTTATTCAAGCTCAAGCTTGGACCCTCTAATCTCTCCAGCACAGTGGATGGTATGGAAAGTTCTCAGCTGGTACAAGCCTTACCTATTTATCATGATGGTTGTAGCAGGGCTTAAGGGATTTTCCAACTTGGCAGTTCCATGATTGGTTGACATTTCTATTCTACTGGTGCACTTCTGTTGGCTAGTAATGATTTCAGCTTGGTGTGAACAATGGTTGCTAGCTTAATCATTCTTTGAGACATTAAGTACTTTCCCCTTAAGAACTGATTGGTTGTTACTAGGGATGAAGTGGCTGTTTGCACAGGAGAATTCTGATTATTGCCAGGGTGCCATGATTCCTAGAACAAGTTGTGGTTTTTTTTCATTAGCTGAATCCATTCAGAAGGCAAGTTAAAAAACTGGAGTCTGAAGGCAAAATGGAGTTTGCAATGTTATGCTGGGCCCTTAAGGTACCACTGCTGGTGTGGGGAGTTGGGTAGCAACAGAGACAAGAATAGCAAAGTATAGTTATCTGATCATGGAAATATGGGAAGGAAGGAAGCTCTTTAGGAAGGGAGAAGGAGTAAATTGAGAAGAAACAGGGAGGAGGGTAAAATAAATATAAGGATATCTGAAAAAAATCATAAGAAATCATACTATTAACTATTTACCTTAAAAACTGTATGTCTGTATACAAATAAATATGTATTACTTAAATGAAATTTTCCCACCTGATTTGACAATGGTCCCTCTAAGAGTCAAAGACCATTTAATAAAAACCTCAACACCATACATGTAAAGTCCTACTTTAAGTTGTTGGTCTGGGTTGTCCAAGAGACTACCAAAAGTATTATAGTCTACTCATTGCCTTTCATCAACTCCCAGAGGTAAAAGAAACCACATCCCTCAGACTCCTGGCCTTAAGGACTCTGAGATTGAATTGACCTGAAATTCTCCTGTAGAAGTAGAATGTATTCACTTTTATTCTCCTGATGTAATTTCCCTCTTGGAGGCTCACTGCTGAATAAGCTCGTTCTTTCTGAACTCTGGCTGGCTGGTTCAACTTGGCTGTTCTGGTTCAAATTCTTCTCCAAGCTACTGATTCAGTCTAACTTCTCTCAGCTTCTGACTAAATTTCTCTTCTTGGCCTCAAACTAACTCTGACCATGTGTTCTGGCTCCTTATTCTCTGGTTTTAACTGCCTCCATACCACTACCCTGCATGAAGTCAAAAACGATCTCACTGCACTGACTCCCAACTGACTGACTCAACTCTATTGCACTGAATTCAACTGATTGAAGAGAACTTACTGACTGCCTCTCTCTGCACTGCTTTCTCCTGAGAGTTGAGTGTATCTTTTTTTTTTTATTAACTTGAGTATTTCTTATATACATTTCAAGTGTTATTCCCTTTCCCGGTTTCCGGGCAAACATCCCCCTCCCCCCTCCCCTTCCTTATGAGTGTTCCCCTCCCAACCCTCCCCCCATAGTCTAGTTCACTGGGGGTTCAGTCTTAGCAGGACCCAGGGCTTCCCCTTCCACTGGTGCTCTTACTAGGATATTCATTGCTACCTATGGGGTCAGAGTCCAGGGTCAGTCCATGTATAGTCTTTAGGTAGTGGCTTAGTCCCTGGAAGCTCTGGTTGCTTGACATTGTTGTACTTTGGGAGTCTCGAGCCCCTTCAAGCTCTTCCAGTTCTTTCTCTGATTCCTTCAATAGGGGACCTATTCTCAGTTCAGTGGTTTGCTGCTGGCATTCGCCTCTGTATTTGCTGTATTCTGGCTGTGTCTCTCAGGAGCGATCTACATCCGGCTCCTGTCGGTCTACACTTCTTTGCTTCATCCATCTTGTCTAATTGGGTGGCTGTATATGTATGGGCCACCTGTGGGGCAGGCTCTGAATGGGTGTTCCTTCAGTCTCTGTTTTAATCTTTGCCTCTCCCTTCCCTGCCAAGGGTATTCTTTTTCCTCATTTAAAGAAGGAGTGAAGCATTCACATTTTGATCATCCGTCTTGAGTTTCGTTTGTTCTAGGGATCTAGGGTAATTCAAGCATTTGGGCTAATAGCCACTTAATCAATGAGTGCATACCATGTATGTCTTTCTGTGATTGGGTTAGCTCACTCAGGATGATATTTTCCAGTTCCAACCATTTACCTACGAATTTCATAAAGCCATTGTTTTTGATAGCTGAGTAATATTCCATTGTGTAGATGTACCACATTTTCTGTATCCATTCCTCTGTTGAAGGGCATCTGGGTTCTTTCCATTTTCTGGCTATTATAAATAAGGCTGCGATGAACATAGTGGAGCATGTGTCTCTTTTATATGTTGAGGCATCTTTTGGGTATATGCCCAAGAGAGGTATAGCTGGATCCTCAGGCAGTTCAATGTCCAATTTTCTGAGGAACCTCCAGACTGATTTCCAGAATGGTTTTACCAGTCTGCAATCCCACCAACAATGGAGGAGTGTTCCTCTTTCTCCACATCCTCGCCAGCATCTGCTGTCACCTGAGTTTTTGATCTTAGCCAATCCCACTGGTGTGAGGTGAAATCTCAGGGTTGTTTTGATTTGCATTTCCCTTATGACTAAAGATGTTGAACATTTCTTTAGGTGTTTCTCAGCCATTCGGCATTCCTCAGCTGTGAATTCTTTGTTTAGCTCTGAACCCCATTTTTTAATAGGGTTATTTGTTTCCCTGCGGTCTAACTTCTTGAGTTCTTTGTATATTTTGGATATAAGGCCTCTATCTGTTGTAGGATTGGTAAAGATCTTTTCCCAATCTGTTGGTTGCCGTTTTGTCCTAACCACAGTGTCCTTTGCCTTACAGAAGCTTTGCAGTTTTATGAGATCCCATTTGTCGATTCTTGATCTTAGAGCATAAGCCATGGGTGTTTTGTTCAGGAAATTTTTTCCAGTGCCCATGTGTTCCAGATGCTTCCCTAGTTTTTCTTCTATTAGTTTGAGTGTGTCTGGTTTGATGTGGAGGTCCTTGATCCACTTGGACTTAAGCTTTGTACAGGGTGATAAGCATGGATCGATCTGCATTCTTCTACATGTTGCCATCCAGTTGAACCAGCACCATTTGCTGAAAATGCTATCTTTTTTCCATTGGATGGTTTTGGCTCCTTTGTCAAAAATCAAGTGACCATAGGTGTGTGGGTTCATTTCTGGGTCTTCAATTCTATTCCATTGGTCTATCTGTCTGTCTCTGTACCAATACCATGCAGTTTTTATCACTATTGCTCTGTAATACTGCTTGAGTTCAGGGATAGTGATTCCCCCTGAAGTCCTTTTATTGTTGAGGATAGCTTTAGCTATCCTGGGTTTTTTGTTATTCCAGATGAATTTGCAAATTGTTCTGTCTAACTCTTTGAAGAATTGGATTGGTATTTTGATGGGGATTGCACTGAATCTGTAGATTGCTTTTGGTAAAATGGCCATTTTTACTATATTAATCCTGCCAATCCATGAGCATGGGAGATCTTTCCATCTTCTGAGGTCTTCTTCAATTTCTTTCCTCAGTGTCTTGAAGTTCTTATTGTACAGATCTTTTACTTGCTTGGTTAAAGTCACACCGAGGTACTTTATATTATTTGGGTCTATTATGAAGGGTGTCGTTTCCCTAATTTCTTTCTCGGCTTGTTTCTCTTTTGTATAGAGGAAGGCAACTGATTTATTTGAGTTAATTTTATACCCAGCCACTTTGCTGAAGTTGTTTATCAGCTTTAGTAGTTCTCTGGTGGAACTTTTGGGATCACTTAAATATACTATCATGTCATCTGCAAATAGTGATATTTTGACCTCTTCTTTTCCGATCTGTATCCCTTTGATCTCCTTTTGTTGTCTGATTGCTCTGGCTAGAACTTCAAGAACTATATTGAATAAGTAGGGAGAGAGTGGGCAGCCTTGTCTAGTCCCTGATTTTAGTGGGATTGCTTCAAGTTTCTCTCCATTTAGTTTAATGTTAGCAACTGGTTTGCTGTATATGGCTTTTACTATGTTTAGGTATGGGCCTTGAATTCCTATTCTTTCCAGGACTTTTATCATGAAGGGGTGTTGAATTTTGTCAAATGCTTTCTCAGCATCTAATGAAATGATCATGTGGTTCTGTTCTTTCAGTTTGTTTATATAATGGATCACGTTGATGTTTTTCCGTATATTAAACCATCCCTACATGCCTGGGATGAAGCCTACTTGATCATGGTGGATGATTGTTTTGATGTACTCTTGAATTCGGTTTGCCAGAATTTAGTGAGTATTTTTGTGTCGATATTCATAAGGGAAATTGGTCTGAAGTTCTCTTTCTTTGTTGTGTCTTTGTGTGGTTTAGGTATAAGAGTAATTGTGGCTTCGTAGAAGGAATTCGGTAGGGCTCCATCTGTTTCAATTTTGTGGAATAGTTTGGATAATATTGGTATGAGGTCTTCTATGAAGGTTTGATAGAATTCTGCACTAAACCCGTCTGGACCTGGGCTCTTTTTGGTTGGGAGACCTTTAATGACTGCTTCTATTTCCTTAGGAGTTATGGGGTTGTTTAACTGGTTTATCTGTTCCTGATTTAACTTCGATACCTGGTATCTGTCTAGGAAATTGTCCATTTCCTGAAGATTTTCAAATTTTGTTGAATATAGGTTTTTATAGTAAGATCTGATGATTTTTTGAATTTCCTCTGAATCTGTAGTTATGTCTCCCTTTTCATTTCTGATTTTGTTAATTTGGACGCACTCTCTGTGTCCTCTCGTTAGTCTGGCTAAGGGTTTATCTATCTTGTTGATTTTCTCAAAGAACCAACTTTTGGTTCTGTTGATTCTTTCTATGGTCCTTTTTGTTTCTACTTGGTTGATTTCAGCTCTGAGTTTGATTATTTCCTGCCTTCTACTCCTCCTGGGTGTATTTGCTTCTTTTTGTTCTAGAGCTTTTAGGTGTGCTGTCAAGCTGCTGACATATGCTCTTTCCTGTTTCTTTCTGCAGGCACTCAGCGCTATGAGTTTTCCTCTTAGCACAGCTTTCATTGTGTCCCATAAGTTTGAGTATGTTGTATCTTCATTTTCATTAAATTCTAAAAAGTTTTTAATTTCTTTCTTTATTTCTTCCTTGACCAGGTTATCATTGAGTAGAGCATTGTTCAATTTCCACATATATGTGGGCATTCTTCCCTTATTGTTATTGAAGACCAGTTTTAGGCCGTGGTGGTCCGATAGCACGCATGGGATTATTTCTATCTTTCTGTACCTGTTGAGGCCCGTTTTTGACCAATTATATGGTCAATTTTGGAGAAAGTACCATGAGGAGCTGAGAAGAAGGTATATCCTTTTGCTTTAGGATAGAATGTTCTATAAATAGCCGTTAAGTCCATTTGGCTCATGACTTCTCTTAGTCTGTCTACATCTCTGTTTAATTTCTGTTTCCATGATCTGTCCATTGATGAGAGTGGGGTGTTGAAATCTCCCACTATTATTGTGTGAGGTGCAATGTGTGTTTTGAGCTTTAGTAAGGTTTCTTTTACGTATGTAGGTGCCCTTGTATTTGGGGCATAGATATTTAGGATTGAGAGTTCATCTTGGTGGATTTTTCCTTTGATGAATATGAAGTGTCCTTCCTTATCTTTTTTGATGACTTTTAGTTGGAAATTGATTTTATTTGATATTAGAATGGCTACTCCAGCTTGCTTCTTCTGACCATTTGCTTGGAAAGTTGTTTTCCAGCCTTTCACTCTGAGGTAGTGTCTGTCTTTGTCTCTGAGGTGTGTTTCCTGTAGGCAGCAGAATGCAGGGTCCTCGTTGCGTATCCAGTTTGTTAATCTATGTCTTTTTATTGGGGAGTTGAGGCCATTGATATTGAGAGATATTAAGGAATAGTGATTATTGTTTCCCTTTATATTCATATTTGGATGTGAGGTTATGTTTGTGTGCTTTCATTCTCTTTGTTTTGTTGCCAAGACGATTAGTTTCTTGCTTCTTCTAGGGTATAGCTTGCCTCCTTATGTTGGGCTTTACCATTTATTATCCTTTGTAGTGCTGGATTTGTAGAAAGATATTGTGTAAATCTGGTTTTGTCATGGAATATCTTGGTTTCTCCATCAATGTTAATTGAGAGTTTTGCTGGATACAGTAACCTGGGCTGGCATTTGTGTTCTCTTAGGGTCTGTATGACATCAGTCCAGGATCTTCTGGCCTTCATAGTTTCTGGCGAGAAGTCTGGTGTGATTCTGATAGGTCTCCCTTTATATGTTACTTGACCTTTTTCCCTTACTGCTTTTAATATTCTTTCTTTATTTTGTGCGTTTGGTGTTTTGACAATTATGTGACGGGAGGTGTTTCTTTTCTGGTCCAATCTATTTGGAGTTCTGTAGGCTTCTTGTATGTCTATGAGTATCTCCTTTTTTAGGTTAGGGAAGTTTTCTTGTATGATTTTGTTGAAGATATTTACTGGTCCTTTGAGCTGGGAGTCTTCACCCTCTTCTATACCTATTATCCTTAGGTTTGATCTTCTCATTGAGTCCTGGATTTCCTCTATGTTTTGGACCAGTAGCTTTTTCCGCTTTACATTATCTTTGACAGTTGAGTCAATGATTTCTATGGAATCTTCTGCTCCTGAGATTCTCTCTTCCATCTCTTGTATTCTGTTGGTGAAGCTTGTATCTACAGCTCCTTGTCTCTTCTTTTGGTTTTCTATATCCAGGGTTGTTTCCATGTGTTCTTTCTTGATTGCTTCTATTTCCATTTTTAATTCCTTCAACTGTTTGATTGTGTTTTCCTGGAATTCTTTCAGGGATTTTTGCGATTCCTCTCTGTAGGTTTCTACTTGTTTATTAATGTTTTCCTGTGTTTCCCTAAGTGTGTTCATGTCTTTCTTGAAGTCCTCCAGCATCATGATCAAATATGATTTTGAAACTAGATCTTGCTTTTCTGGTGTGTTTGGATATTCCATGTTTGGTTTGGTGGGAGAATTGGGCTCCGATGATGCCATGTAGTCTTGGTTTCTGTTGCTTGGGTTCCTGCGCTTGCCTCTCGCCATCAGATTATCTCTAGTGTTACTTTGTTCTGCTATTTCTGACAGTGGCTAGACTGTCCTATAAGCCTGTGTGTCAGGAGTGCTGTAGACCTGTTTTCCTCTCTTTCAGTCAGTTATGGGGACAGTGTGTTCTGCTTTCGGGCGTGTAGTTTTTCCTCTCTACAGGTCTTCAGCTGTTCCTGTGGGCCTGTGTCTTGAGTTCACCAGGCAGCTTTCTTGCAGCAGAAAATTTGGTCTTACCTGTGGTCCCGAGGCTCAGGTTCCCTCGTGGGGTGCTGCCCAGGGGCTCTCTGCAGCGGCAGCAACCAGGAAGACCTGTGCCGCCCCTTCCGGGAGCTTCAGTGCACCAGGGTTCCAGATGGTCTTTGGCTTTTTCCTCTGGCGTCCGAGATGTGTGTGCAGGGAGCAGTCTCTTCTGGTTTCCCAGGCTTGTCTGCCTCTCTGAAGGTTTAGCTCTCCCTCCCACGGGATTTGGGTGCAGAGAACTGTTTATCCGGTCTGTTTCTTTCTGGTTCTGGTGGTGTCTCAGGCAGGTGTCCTGCTGCTCCTGGGCCCTCCCCCACGGGAGCCCAGAGGCCTTATACAGTTTCCTCTTGGGCCAGGGATGTGGGCAGGGGTGAGCAGTGTTGGTGGTCTCTTCCGCTCTGCAGTCTCAGGAGTGCCCACCTGACCAGGCGGTTGGGTCTCTCTCTCACCGGGTCTGGGAGCAGAGAGTTGCTGTGGGCCGGGATCCGCGGGTGTGGGACTTCCAAAACTTTTATAATAAACCTTTAACACACTAGAGATGGGCAGTTATCTACCATCTATGCTATTATGCCTACTTCCCTGCCAATAGCCCTGAGTTATGACGGGGTTGCCATGTTACATCTGGGCCACTCCTAACACCAACTGGCCAGCCCTCATGGCCATGTTTTCATGACTCACCTACCCCATGGCATCTTCTCCTCTCTCCATCTTCTTCCTTGTAGTGGTTCTCTGACCCTTAGCCCAGGAACCAAAAACTGTACCTATCTCTCTTCTGCTCAGCTATAGGCTGTAGGCGTTTTTATACCCCCATCTGGGTAACTTGGGGCAAAGTTACATAGAGTCACAAGAGAATCCTCTCATCCCTGGGACCAACCAGGGCCAGTGTTTAGCATTACAATACAGAGCAATAGACCAAATCTCCACAACAGATTTTCAAATTAAAGAAGTTTCTTCTATCTCTAGACCTTTTGTTTGTTGGTTGGTTTTCTTTTGTTGTTATTGTTGTTTTTTCAAGACAGGGTTTCACTGTGTAGCCCAGCCTTTCTCAAACTCACTCTGTAGACTAGGCTGGCCTTGACCTCAGATATCCATGTGCTTTAATCCCAGGGTTTGGATTAAAGGTGTGCTTCCCTATCACAGACCTCTCTCTAGTCTATCCTATCCTTCCAGTGCCAGAGCCACTGTCACCTAGCTCAGGCCACGCTGCTGCTCACCCATCACCCTCCATGGTGCACTAGCAGTCTCAAAAGATTCAAAGTCCAAGATGGCACCCTCAAGGACCAGCTGATTGTGAATCTTCTTAAGGAAGAACAAGTCCCCCAGAACAAGATCACAGTTGTTGGGGTTGGTGCTGTTGGCATGGCTGTGTCATCAGTATCTTAATGAAGGACTTGGCAGATGAGCTTGCCCTTGTTGATGTCATGGAAGACAAACTAAAGGGAGAGATGATGGATCTCCAGCATGGCAGCCTTTTCCTTAAAACACTAAAAATTGTCTATAGTGTGACTGCAAACTCCAAGCTGGTCATTATCACTCCAGGGGTCCATCAGCAAAAGGACTCAATTTGGTCCAGTGCAACGTGAATGTCTTCAAGTTCATCATTCCCAGCATTGTGAAGTACGGTCCACAGTGCAAGCTGCTCATTGTCTCAAATCCAGTGGAGATCTTGACCTATGTGACTTGGGAAATCAGTGGCTTTCCCAAAAGCCGAGATATTGGAAGGGGTTGCAATCAGGATTCAGCTTGTTTCTGTTACCTGATGGGAGAAAGGCTGGGAGTTCACCCGCTGAGCTGTCACAGGTAGGTCCTGGGAGAGCATGGCGACTCCAGTGTGCCTGTGTGGAGTGTGTGAACATTGCTGGCATCTCCCTGAAGTCTCTGAACCCAGAACTGGAAAGTGATGCAGACAAGGAGCAGTGGAAGGGTGTTCACAGGCAGGTGATTGACAGTGCATACGAAGTGATCAAGCTGAAAGGTTACACATCCTGGGCCATTGGCCTCTCCGTGGCAGACATGGCCGAGAGCATAATGAAGAACCTTAGGCGGGTGCATCCCATTTCCACCATGATTAAGGGTCTCTATGGAATCAATGATGATGTCTTCCTCAGTGTCCCGTGTATCCTGGGATAAAATGGAATCTCAGATGTTGTGAAGATGACACTGACTCCTGAGGAGGAGGCCCGCCTGAAGAAGAGTGCAGATACCCTCTGGGGAATCCAGAAGGAGCTGCAGTTCTAAAGTCTTCCCAGTGTCCTAGCCCTTCACTGTCCAGGCTGCAGCAGGGTTTCTATGGAGACCACACACTTCTCATCTGAGCTGTGGTTAGTTCAGTTGTGTTGAGGTGGTCTGGGGAAAATCTCGGTTCCCACAGCTCTACCCTGCTGCTAAGTGGTACTTGTGTAGTGGTAACCTGGTTAGTGTGACAGTCCCACTGTCTCCAAGACACACTGCCAACTGCATGCAGGCTTTGATTACCCTGGGATCCTGCTGCATAGCTGTGCTGCGCACCCTCACCAAACATGCCTAGGCCATGAGTTCCCAGTCAGTCATAACCTGGCCCCAGTGTGTAAGTCCATCATGCACAACTTGTGCATAATTGTTCTACAGGATATTTTCTGTAGTACATGTGCCTGTAGTATACATTGCAATATTATGTGAAATGTAAGAGCTACATACGGATGATGGATCCAACCACTCAAGTGTCATGTCAATAAAAAAATCACATAAAACTTGAACAGTGAAAACAAATAATAATCCAAACATTGGATATTTTTTATAGTTTTTTTGAAACAGGGTGTGGTGCTTTGAATATGCTTGGCCCACAGGGAGTGGTAGTTAGGAGGTGTGGCCTTGTTGGAGGAAGTGTGTCACTGTAGGGTTGAGCTTTAAGACCCTCCTTCTAGCTGCCCGTTAGACAGACTTCTCCTGACTGTTTTGGATCAAGAGGTAAAACTTTAGGCACCGTCTACATACAGCACCATGTCCGCCTGAATGCTGCCATGCTTCCTGTCATGATGAGAATAGACTGAACCTCTGAACCTGTAAGGCAGCCCCAGTTAAATGTTGTCCTTTATGAGAGTTGCCTCGGTCATGGTGTCTGTGCACAGCAACGGAAATCCTAAGACACAGGGTTTCACTGTGTAACCCTGGCTGTCCTGGAACTCTTTCTCTGAAGATCAGCCTCAAATTCAGAGATCCACCTGGCTTTAATCCACTGGGATTAAAAGACACATACCACCACACCAGGCACATCGGATTTTTATTTGTTTCTGGGTTTTTATTTGTTTGTTTTTGTTTGTTTGTTTTGTCTTTTGTCTTTTTTAATATGAGATTTTTGTGTAGCCCTGGCTGTCCTAGAACACACTCAGTAGAACAAGCTAGCCTCTAACTCAGAGATCCATCTGCTACTGCTTCCCAGGTGCTGGGATTAAAGACAGGTGCCACCAATGCCTGGCACATGGAATTTTGTATTAATTCAACCTTTAAAAATTATTTATTTTGCCTACATGTAAGTTTATATTCCACATACATGCCTGGTACCCACAGAGTTCAGAAAGGGCGTCAAATTCTCTGGGACTGGAGTAATGGATGATCCTAGGTTATTATGCGGTTTTGGGAACCCACATATAGGTCCTGTACAAGAACAACAAGGGCTGTTAACTTCTGAGCCATCTCTCTACTCCTCCCACATTCTTTAAATTCTTTTTTTTTATTAACTTGAGTATTTCTTATATACATTTGAGTGTTATTCCCTTTCCCGGTATCCAGGCAAACATCCCCCTCCCCCCTCCCCTTCCTTATGGGTGTTCCCCTCCCATCCCTCCCCCCATTGCCGCCTTCCCCCCACCAGTCTTGTACACTGGGGGTTCAGTCTTAGCAGGACCCAGGGCTTCCCCTTCCACTGGTGCTCTTACTAGGATATTCATTACTACCTATGAGGTCAGAGTCCAGGGTCAGTCCATGTATAGTCTTTAGGTAGTGGCTTAGTCCCTGGAAGCTCTGGTTGCTTGGCATTGTTGTACATATGTTGTCTCGAGCCCCTTCAAGCTCTTCCAGTTCTTTCTCTGATTCCTTCAACGGGGGTCCTATTCTCAGTTCAGTGGTTTGCTGCTGGCATTCGCCTCTGTATTTGCTGTATTCTGGCTGTGTCTCTCAGGAGCGATCTACATCCGACTCCTGTCGGTCTGCACTTCTTTGCTTCATCCATCTTGTCTAATTGGGTGGCTGTATATGTATGGGCCACATGTGGGGCAGGCTCTGAATGGGTGTTCCTTCAGTCTCTGTTTTAATCTTTGCCTCTCTCTTCCCTGCCAAGGGTATTCTTGTTCCCCTTTTAAAGAAGGAGTGAAGCATTCACATTTTGATCATCCATCTTGAGTTTCGTTTGTTCTAGGCATCTAGGGTAGTTCAAGCATTTGGGCTAATAGCCACTTATCAATGAGTGCATACCATGTATGCCTTTCTGTGATTGGGTTAGCTCACTCAGGATGATATTTTCCAGTTCCAACCATTTACCTACGAATTTCATAAAGCCATTGTTTTTGATAGCTGAGTAATATTCCATTGTGTAGATGTACCACATTTTCTGTATCCATTCCTCTGTTGAAGGGCATCTGGGTTCTTTCCAGCTTCTGGCTATTATAAATAAGGCTGCAATGAACATAGTGGAGCACGTGTCCTTTTTATATGTTGGGGCATCTTTTGGGTATATGCCCAAAAGAGGTATAGCTGGATCCTCAGGCAGTTCAATGTCCAATTTTCTGAGGATCCTCCAGACTGATTTCCAGAATGGTTGTACCAGTATGCAATCCCACCAACAATGGAGGAGTGTTCCTCTTTCTCCACATCCTCGCCAGCATCTGTTGTCCCCTGAGTTTTTGATCTTAGCCATTCTCACTGGTGTGAGGTGAAATCTCAGGGTTGTTTTGATTTGCATTTCCCTTATGACTAAAGATGTTGAACATTTCTTTAGGTGTTTCTCAGCCATTCGGCATTCCTCAGCTGTGAATTCTTTGTTTAGCTCTGAACCCCATTTTTTAATAGGGTTATTTGTTTCCCTGCGGTCTAACTTCTTGAGTTCTTTGTATATTTTGGATATAAGGCCTCTATCTGTTGTAGGATTGGTAAAGATCTTTTCCCAATCTGTTGGTTGCCGTTTTGTCCTAACCACAGTGTCCTTTGCCTTACAGAAGCTTTGCAGTTTTATGAGATCCCATTTGTTGATTCTTGATCTTAAAGCGTAAGCCATTGGTGTTTTGTTTAGGAAATTTTTTTCAGTGCCCATGTGTTCCAGATGCTTCCCTATTTTTTCTTCTATTAGTTTGAGTGTGTCTGGTTTGATGTGGCGGTCCTTGATCCTTGGACTTAAGCTTTGTACAGGGTGATAAGGATGGATCGATCTGCATTCTTCTACATGTTGCCATCCAGTTGAACCAGCACCATTTGCTGAAAATGCTATCTTTTTTCCATTGGATGGTTTTGGCTCCTTTGTCAAAAATCAAGTGACCATAGGTGTGTGGGTTCATTTCTGGGTCTTCAATTCTATTCCATTGGTCTATCTGTCTGTCTCTGTACCAATACCATGCAGTTTTTATCACTATTGCTCTGTAATACTGCTTGAGTTCAGGGATAGTGATTCCCCCTGAAGTCCTTTTATCGCTGAGGATAGCTTTAGCTATCCTGGGTTTTTTGTTATTCCAGATGAATTTGCAAATTGTTCTGTCTAACTCTTTGAAGAATTGGATTGGTATTTTGATGGGGATTGCATTGAATCTGTAGATTGCTTTTGGTAAAATGGCCATTTTTACTATATTAATCCTGCCAATCCATGAGCATGGGAGATCTTTCCATCTTCTGAGGTCTTCTTCAATTTCCTTCTTCAGTGTCTTGAAGTTCTTATTGTACAGATCTTTTACTTGCTTTGTTAAAGTCACACCGAGGTACTTTATATTATTTGGGTCTATTATGAAGGGTGTCGTTTCCCTAATTTCTTTCTCGGCTTGTTTCTCTTTTGTATAGAGGAAGGCAACTGATTTATTTGAGTTAATTTTATACCCAGCCACTTTGCTGAAGTTGTTTATCAGCTTTAGTAGTTCTCTGGTGGAACTTTTGGGATCACTTAAATATACTATCATGTCATCTGCAAATAGTGATATTTTGACCTCTTCTTTTCCGATCTGTATCCCCTTGACCTCCTTTTGTTGTCTGATTGCTCTGGCTAGAACTTCAAGAACTATATTGAATAAGTAGGGAGAGAGTGGGCAGCCTTGTCTAGTCCCTGATTTTAGTGGGATTGCTTCAAGTTTCTCTCCATTTAGTTTAATGTTAGCAACTGGTTTGCTGTATATGGCTTTTACTATGTTCAGGTATGGGCCTTGAATTCCTATTCTTTCCAGGACTTTTATCATGAAGGGGTGTTGAATTTTGTCAAATGCTTTCTCAGCATCTAATGAAATGATCATGTGGTTCTGTTCTTTCAGTTTGTTTATATAATGGATCACGTTGATGTTTTTCCGTATATTAAACCATCCCTGCATGCCTGGGATGAAGCCTACTTGGTCATGGTGGATGATTGTTTTGATGTGCTCTTGGATTCGGTTTACCAGAATTTTGTTGAGTATTTTTGTGTCGATATTCATAAGGGAAATTGGTCTGAAGTTCTCTTTCTTTGTTGTGTCTTTTTGTGGTTTAGGTATAAGAGTAATTGTGGCTTCGTAGAAGGTATTTGGTAGTGATCCATCAGTTTCAATTTTGTGGAATAGTTTGGATAATATTGGTATGAGGTCTTCTATGAAGGTTTGATAGAATTCTGCACTAAACCCGTCTGGACCTGGGCTCTTTTTGGTTGGGAGACCTTTAATGACTGCTTCTATTTCCTTAGGAGTTATGGGGTTGTTTAACTGGTTTATCTGTTCCTGATTTAACTTCGGTACCTGGTATCTGTCTAGGAAAATGTCCATTTCCTGCAGATTTTCAAGTTTTGTTGAATATAGGTTTTTATAGTAAGATCTGATGATTTTTTGAATTTCCTCTGAATCTGTTGTTATGTCTCCCTTTTCATTTCTGATTTTGTTAATTTGGACGCACTCTCTGTGTCCTCTCGTTAGTCTGGCTAAGGGTTTATCTATCTTGTTGATTTTCTCAAAGAACCAACTTTTGGTTCTGTTGATTCTTTCTATGGTCCTTTTTGTTTCTACTTGGTTGATTTCCGCTCTGTGTTTGATTATTTCCTGCCTTCTACTCCTCCTGGGTGTATTTGCTTCTTTTTGTTCTAGAGCTTTTAGGTGTGCTGTCAAGCTGCTGACATATGCTCTTTCCTGTTTCTTTCTGCAGGCACTCAGCGCTATGAGTTTTCCTCTTAGCACAGCTTTCATTGTGTCCCATAAGTTTGGGTAGGTTGTACCTTCATTTTCATTACATTCTAAAAAGTTTTTAATTTCTTTCTTTATTTCTTCCTTGACCAGGTTATCATTGAGTAGAGCATTGTTCAATTTCCAAGTATATGTGGGCATTCTTCCTTGATTGTTATTGAAGACCAGTTTTAGGCCGTGGTGGTCCGATAGCACGCATGGGATTATTTCTATCTTTCTGTACCTGTTGAGGCCCGTTTTTGACCAATTATATGGTCAATTTTGGAGAAAGTACCATGAGGAGCTGAGAAGAAGGTATATCCTTTTGCTTTAGGATAGAATGTTCTATAAATATCCGTTAAGTCCATTTGGCTCATGACTTCTCTTAGTCTGTCTACATCTCTGTTTAATTTCTGTTTCCATGATCTGTCCATTGATGAGAGTGGGGTGTTGAAATCTCCCACTATTATTGTGTGAGGTGCAATGTGTGTTTTGAGCTTTAGTAAGGTTTCTTTTACGTATGTAGGTGCCCTTGTATTTGGGGCATAGATATTTAGGATTGAGAGTTCATCTTGGTGGATTTTTCCTTTGATGAATATGAAGTGTCCTTCCTTATCTTTTTTGATGACTTTTAGTTGGAAATTGATTTTATTTGATATTAGAATGGCTACTCCAGCTTGCTTCTTCTGACCATTTGCTTGGAAAATTGTTTTCCAGCCTTTCACTCTGAGGTAATGTCTGTCTTTGTCTCTGAGGTGTGTTTCCTGTAGGCAGCAGAATGCAGGGTCCTCGTTGCGTATCCAGTTTGTTAATCTATGTCTTTTTATTGGGTAGTTGAGGCCATTGATGTTGAGAGATATTAAGGAATAGTGATTATTGCTGCCCGTTATATTCATATTTGGATGTGAGGTTATGTTTGTGTGCTTTCATTCTCTTTATTTTGTTGCCAAGACGATTAGTTTCTTGCTTCTTCTAGGGTATAGCTTGCCTCCTTATGTTGGGCTTTACCATTTATTATCCTTTGTAGTGCTGGATTTGTAGAAAGATATTGTGTAAATTTGGTTTTGTCATGGAATATCTTGGTTTCTCCATCTATGTTAATTGAGAGTTTTGCAGGATACAGTAACCTGGGCTGGCATTTGTGTTCTCTTAGGGTCTGTATGACATCAGTCCAGGATCTTCTGGCCTTCATGATTTCTGGCGAGAAGTCTGGTGTGATTCTGATAGGTCTCCCTTTATATGTTACTTGACCTTTTTCCCTTACTGCTTTTAATATTCTTTCTTTATTTTGTGCGTTTGGTGTTTTGACTATTATGTGACGGGAGGTGTTTCTTTTCTGGTCCAATCTATTTGGAGTTCTGTAGGCTTCTTGTATGCCTATGGGTATCTCTTTTTTTAGGTTAGGGAAGTTTTCTTGTATGATTTTGTTGAAGATATTTACTGGTCCTTTGAGCTGGGAGTCTTCACTCTCTTCTATACCTATTATCCTTAGGTTTGATCTTCTCATTGAGTCCTGGATTTCTTGTATGTTTTGGACCAGTAACTTTTTCCGCTTTACATTATCTTTGACAGTTGAGTCAATGATTTCTATGGAATCTTCTGCTCCTGAGATTCTCTCTTCCATCTCTTGTATTCTGTTGGTGAAGCTTGTATCTACAGCTCCTTGTCTCTTCTTTTGGTTTTCTATATCCAGGGTTGTTTCCATGTGTTCTTTCTTGATTGCTTCTATTTCCATTTTTAATTCCTTCAACTGTTTGATTGTGTTTTCCTGGAATTCTTTCAGGGATTTTTGTGACTCCTCTCTATGGGCTCCTACTTGTTTATTTATGTTTTCCTGGAATTCTTTCAGGCATTTTTGCGATTCCTCTCTGTAGGCTTCTACTTGTTTATTAATGTTTTCCTGTGTTTCTCTAAGGGAGTTCCTCACGTCTTTCTTGAAGTCCTCCAGCATCATGATCAAATATGATTTTGAAACTAGATCTTGCTTTTCTGGTGTGTTTGGACATTCCATGTTTGTTTTGGTGGGAGAATTGGGCTCCGATGATGGCATGTAGTCTTGGTTTCTGTTGCTTGGGTTCCTGCGCTTGCCTCTCGCCATCAGATTATCTCTAGTGTTACTTTGTTCTGCTATTTCTGACAGTGGCTAGACTGTCCCTATAAGCCTGTGTGTCAGGAGTGCTGTAGACCAGTTTTCCTGTTTTCTTTCAGCCAGTTATGGGGACAGAGTGTTCTGCTTTCGTGCGTGTAGTTTTTCCTCTGTACAGGTCTTCAGCTGTTCCTGTGGGCCTGTGTCTTGAGTTCACCAGGCAGGTCACTTGCAGCATACAAGTTGGTCTTACCTGTGGTCCCGAGGCTCAAGTTCACTCTCGGGGTGCTGCCCACAGGCTCTTTGGGGCGGCAGCAACCAGGAAGACCTGTGCCGCCCCTTCTGGGAGCTTCAGTGCACCAGGGTTCCAGATGGCCTTTGTTGTTTTCCTCTGGCGTCCGAGATGTGTGTGCAGAGAGCAGTCTCTTCTGGTTTCCCAGGCTTGTCTGCCTCTCTGAAGGTTTAGCTCTCCCTCCCATGGGATTTGGGTGCAGAGAACTGTTTATCCGGTCTGTTTCCTTCAGGTTCTGGAGGTGTCTCAGGCAGGGGTCCTGCCGCTCCTCATTCTTTAAATTCTTTATTCTATGTTTTCTTCCTTCTTTAATTTGGTAAATTGCTTAGCTTAAAATTTAGGATTAAAGTAGCCTTCCATTCCTGAAATAAAAATAAGTTGGCTGTGATGTGCTTTTAAATTAGTAAATATTTTTAAATTTTTTCATCATAGTTCACAGAAAGGCATTTTTTCTTACATCTTTTTTGTGTTTGGGTAAATACTCACTCACCTATTCACAGTTAATTTTATAGTATCTGTAGTAGTGGCTCCTTTAACTCCTATTACCTATAACTGTGTGCCTTTGTGCTTTTCCTTTAAGCTTATATCTTCCTAGACGTCTATTAATTTGATAAAGCTTCAAAGTATCAAATTGGGGTTGTCTGTTTGTTTTATATTTGTGTTTGCTTCTTTAATTTCTCTTCTGGTCGTCACTGCTTCTTTCTAGGTACCTTTTTTGGGCTCTGTTTCCCATAGCATTTCTGAAAATGAATACTTAGATTTTACAGTGAGATAGGAATTTTAAACCCACAAATTCTCATGTGCATGATTTTAGGTTTATCTTGTGATAAACTTTATTGTATCATATTCACATTGTAATACATCTCAAAGTATTGTCTAGATTTTATTGCATTTTTTCTTTGACTCTGGGATAACTAAATCATACATTTCTAAGCACTTCACTATTTTCTCAATTTCCCGTTGCTGCCTCGTTTAATTGCACTAAAACCTAAGAACATACTCTATACAATGTCTATGCTGTAGGTCCACATGTGCTCAGCTTTGGGGAAGTGTTGTGTGTGCTTAAAGAGAAGGCGTACTCGATGGCTGCTGCTCACCTTTGCTGATGGCCTGTTTCTGATTCCCATTTGGTATCCTTAGGCGGCTCAGCAGGGTCTTCCTTACACTGGCCAGTTTGCTGTTGCTGCTGCTATTTTGTCTTTCACTTCTTTCCGTCACTGAAGGGAATGCTTCGGAGTTTACCCTGAGATTTGTATCCCTTTCCCCTGGTTCTCAGGTTTTTCTACAAAATTTTGCTTTGTACACTTTGAACCTAATTTATTTTTATCTTCTGAGTCCTTTAACCCTTGTTTTAGTTATTCCCTGTTGCTGTAACAAAATACACCGATGTATTTTGGCTCACCGTTCAAGGGTACAATCCACCATGGCAGGGAAACTTACGCTGGTAAGAGCTGATGCGGTGAGCAACATTACATCGACAGTCAGGAAACAGAGAGTAATGAATTGGTGTTCAGAGACACCATTCACAGGATGATGCCACTCACATGCCACGTGCGCCTGCGTCACATCAACCTCAATTAACCTTATCAACACAATCCCTCACAGACGTGCCCTAGGACTTCCACCAGTTGATAATACATTAGCCAACCCAGCCCCAGCCCCCTTGTTAATTTTACATGTCGCCTGTTCCTCGTTTATGGTACTGCTTCTTGGCTTAAAATTACTTGGTTGCCATAAGATTAGACTGATTTGTTTCAGCTTTGCATGGTGCAACCTTTAACTTTTGACATTGTTGGTCTTTGTATCCCAACAATGTCTCCTCTAAGTATTTATAATGTAGTGCAGTCATTTTTAAAATGTGTTTTGATAACTTTAGATTTTTCATTGAAGGGTTAAGTCTAATAATATTAAATATATATAATATTAAATATATACTGCAGATAAATCAGAGTCCGTGTTTACTGCTACTGTTTCTATTTCTGTTTTACTTACCATTTCCTCAGAATAGTTTTTGTTACCCCTTTCCCTCCTTCTTGTATCCAGTTTACTCTCTACTGCCTTGTTAATTATATATTATTAACTCCCAGTTCAATTTAGGTATTTTAGTTTCTTTACTAATTTGTTGTACATTCACTCGATTTTTAGAGTATACATTGATTTTTTACCATTCTCTACATTCTCTTATATTTTTGGTTGTGAGCCTAGCCTTTAACGGCTGAGCCATCTCTCCAGTCCATTCTCTACATTCTCTATGTTTTATGTCCTTAGAATACTTTAGTTTCACTTACCTTGCCCTTATCTTTAAATAATTACTTTAATACATTTAACTGTTTATCATAATTTAAAATTCATAAGCCAGTATCATTTTGTTTTATATTTATATTTGTCTATTGATTTTTCTTTACTGTGGTCCATGGTTCTCCTATATTTTTGTATTTCTTCTTGCCCCTTTTTTCATTGCTTTATGTCAGTGTAAGTCTGTTGGTGAACAATCTTCTCAGTGTTTGTCTGAGATTATCTGCAGTTCTCATCATTGTTGAATGATATATGTGCTGCTGGGTAGAGTTTTAGATTGACAGTTACGTTCTTTCAGTTGTCCTTCGAACTTTGAAGACTCCCTGATAGCTTTAGGTAATTTAAAAGGTGTTTCACTGGCTGAAGCTTTGAGAGTTACGGGACTCCAAATCACTCTCCAGGCTTCTCACTCAATGACAATTTAAACCTTTATTTTCATCATTTACTAATTTTCTATTCATATTTCTAAATTTAACATTTTACCGGGATTAGATATTCTATTCTTGGAACAGAAACAAAATATCTATTTTGGTGTGTGCTTGTATTCAAAAATGTGCATTTTGTGTGTGTGTGTGTGTGTGTGTGTGTGTGTGTGTGTGTGTGTGTGTGATGTGCATATATATCTACATGGTATATCTCCATGTGTATGCTTGTGTATGTTGTGTATTGTCTCTTACTAATGCTCAGAAGTATAAAGGCTTTTTATTGATATTTCAATTGAACAACAATTGACAATATTTACTTGTTAGTACACAGGCAAGTTTTCACATAACACCCTTTAAACATTATTGTGCCTTCCAAATTTTTAAGGTAGACAAATCGGATAATCAGATATGATAATTTTGTCTTTTCCAGTATTCAAGCCATTTTTTATTAAAGCAGTTACAACAAAAAGGAAAATACTCAAGAAGTCTATACATATAATATTGTTGCCTTAAAAATAACAAAAGCAGACTACAACATGTATAAACTTTGAAAACATTACCCTAAGTAAAAGACACTAATTACCAAAGACTCAGTATCACATGACTATAATCATATGGAAGCCAGGATGAGGAAATACATAGAGAGAGAAAATAGATTAATAATTGTCTTCAGGGTAAAGATGAAGGGAGAGACGGGATGAGTGATGGGGTGATGGCTAGAAGGCACGGGATGTGATTGAAGCCCTCTAAAACTACAGAACTAGGAATAAATGAGTAATTAAATAATGCGTGAGTAAGTAACACTATTTTTTAAATTAAGAGTTAAGTTTTTGGTTGTTAGCCTAGCCTTACTGGCCGAGTTACACAATGGAGTATTACTCAGTGTTTGAAAAAAAAAAGGCATCATAAAATTTGCAGGTAAATGGTTTCAACTAGGAAAAAAAAAATCATCCCAATTGAGCTGGCCCAGGCCCAGAATGACAATATGATATGCACTCGCTTATAAGTGGGTATCATCTGCTTAGTAAGTGATATTCAAGCAACAATCCACAGACCCTAAGAGGTTAGATGTAGAGACAATTAATTAATAAATCTCGTCAGCAGGTTTGCTCCCCACCCCAATGGTTTATGTTCCCAAATGAAACACACACACACACACACACACACACACACACACACACACACACGGCCTTTATATTTAAATACACCATAAGCAGCTCAAAAGCTTGGCCACTGCCTAACTTCGAGTTACCACTTAATAAATTCTGTGTTTTCTTGGCTGCTCTGGACCCAGACGGCAGTCCAACTGGGCCTCGCCCTGGGCCACGCCCTCCCAGCTCCCTCCCATGGTGGCTCTGCCTCTCCATCCTGTACTCTTCTCAGGCTTGGCATCTCTCCTCTCCTTCACACTCCCCTGGAATGGCAGACCTCCTCCTCCCTCCTCCTAGACCCAAGCCCAGGAATCCTAAAGTCCCGCCTCTGTCTGCCCTACCCAGTAATTGGTCGCCAGCATCTTTATTTACCAATAAGAACCAATAGGGGGCTGGGTCCCTCAGTGTCTTACACATGGACTCTGTGGCGCAAACAATTTTAGGGACCCAAATTAATGTTAAAATATAATTAAGATTAGACCCAACTCACCACAATTAGGTAAATAGGAAGTCCCTAAATGGGAATGCGTGAACCTTCCCTAGAAAAGAAAAATAGAATCAATTTTGGTGACTAGACAGACATTATGCAGAGAGAGGGGAGGGGGAGGGGAGAGGAGAAAGGGGGAGGGGAGGGGAGGAAAAACATTTTAAAAGGAAGAGTTACAAAGAGTAACTGACATCTTTGTCTTGTTCCTGACACTAAAAGAAAAACATTGTAAAAAGCACTTTCACAATACATGAATTGGGTTAAGTTTTATAGACACTTACTTTGCTCTGTGGTTTCATTCATAGCACTGTGCATTAATATGTGTTATAGGAGGCTAGAGCACTGAAACTTAACTCTTACTGACACTTGCCAGCCGGTTTCTAGTAGGTTCTACCAGGGGAGCCGACTGATAGAAGACTAGAAGTCTGGAGAACGGAAGAAACACTTTCTAGTGTTGGCCGTGTTGGCAAAGGCAGTGATACTGAGTACAGTCTCAGCCTGAAGCAGCAGCAAAGGACAACAGCAGTGAGCTTCCAGGAGCAGCAGCCACTGTGGACTGAGAGCTTAGGCTTCTGTGTTCTGCCAACAGCTGATTATAAAACATGGGGTGCTCCGTGGCCCTGACAGGCACAGGTTACTCAAACCTAAGGATGCTGCTCATGTCCTGCAGTTACTGGTTCAGTTAACCTTCCACTAGACGGGTCATCGGTTCTGGTTTAAACTTCTGTCTTGTTTATACAGAGCAAACAGTATTCTTCTTGAGAGGACCCTAACTGATCGAATAAGGGGTTTTTTAATCAGAGTTTAACAGTGGTTCTTATCATAATGAGTATTAAATCAGCTGTGTCTTTTTGAATTTGTTAAAGGAATAATTTGTTTCTTTCTATTGGCATAGTGACTAAATGAAATATACAAAGAAATGTCCTAATAGAGAATCATTTCATGTGCCTACTACAGGTCATGGGTACAGGTAATCTAGTTGAGAGTCATTCCCAAACACTAGAGTGAGGGAGTAGAGAACCCAAGATACATAAGGAGCAAAAAGCCATAAAAGATACCCTGATGTCTGAGGATGGGAGGAAACTGGGACTGATCCCTTCCGGAGATCTTTAGAGGAACTACGTACCATGGACCTTTGAAATGCCTCCTCATTGAGTTTTAACTCCATGATTGATAGTCCTGTTAGCTGCCCTATATTTTCTAGGCTTGGAAGGACAAGGTGTGGTTGGAGTCACAGGCACACATGGGAGTTATGCTAGAAGTCACAGGTGGGGAAAGGGATATTGTGGAAATCACAGGTAGGCAAAGGGATGGGGTAGTCCCAGGTGGGTAAAGGATTGGGGGGAGGAATCACAGGTGGGAAAAGGGATGGGGAAGTCACCGGTGCGTAAAGGGATGTGGTGGGAGTCACAGGTGGGGAAAGAGGTGTGGGGGGAGTCATAGGTGTGCAAAGGGATGTAGTAGAACTGTGGTCAGGTGAGCAGGCAGGATGTGGTGTATCAGGTGAGCAGGAGGAATGTGGGAATCACAGGTTGGCAGGTATAGCATTAAGACTTTTTTCTTACAAATTTGCTTGCTATGTTTTTTTAAGCATCAGAGTCTATATAAATTAAATCACTATGCTTTGAAACACTTAAAACTGCTAGCAGTCTATTTCAGCAAAGCCTTAGAGAATTAACTTTCTCGTCTATTAATTTTTAATTACCATACAAATGGGTGTGATTTGTCCACAATACCCAGAGATCTCACCCAATAAAAAATCCAAAGGATTGCTCAATTTCTCAGTTTATAGCGGTTACTAAAAAACAACTGAATTATTCACTCTTTCATCCAGTTATAGCATATCAGGACACATAAAACATCCTCTGCGTTAACAGGCAAGAAAAATATACCCAAAGAAAGAGGTAGGAAAAGTAGAGGTGTCCCTAGGGCACTAGAGAAAGATGTTTACATTTGAATGAAAGTTTTTCTTGTCATAAAAATTATTTTAATATTTTTGCATGAAATGTTTTGACATTCTCTTCAGTGTCAAGCCATTTTCCCCTCAACTGACTTACCTAATAGACATGAGAAAGTGCTGCAGAGCATTTTCTCATGCATTTACAGTAGCAAGAAAATTATTCTACTTTGCCTCCTGACAACTAGTATTCCTCCCTGGGGCGCATAATGAGAGGACTGTCAGGCATGCTGAGTGTCCAGTACAGAAGTATTTAATTAATGAGCTCTCGTCTCGCCTCTAGGTAATTCTTCACAGTCCTAAGGATACAGAAAGAGCACCCGCTGATCAATCTACAGAGGATTTTTATAGAACCCAAACCACATTTGCTGCTGAATTTCAATTTTATTTCCTTAAGTCTTAAGTTACCTGGACTTAAATTTAAATCTATCTTAATCTCTTTTTTACATGCTTAATTTTTTTAAAGAAGAACACTAACAGAATTTACAGGACTTTATATTTTAGATATTAAGAGCATGGGAGAAAGCTACCATGAATTCATTTCGCCCTAAACAACCATCATTTGTTCATTAAAATAGCATGAGTATAGACTAGAAAAAAGAAGCACATATGTGTGGGGGTATTTATTCATTTACAAGTCTTGAAATCCCTCACAGATTCTTAGTAATATTTCCATAGTCCCAAAATTGAACTACCCAGTATCCTGGTCTATAATAGTTCTAGATTGCTCTAGAGTGTTCCTTTCTCATATCAATGTGATTTGCTCTTTCCTGAAGAATCTTTGTCTCAAAAGCTTGCCACTGTTTTCTTTCAGAACAATAAACAGCACTCCATCTAGGGAGCTTGCTTCTTGTAAGCACTACAAAATGCTGTCCATACAAAATTCTTGGGTCTTACATGTTGGGGTTGAGGGTGGAGAGTAGAGCTGAATGCAGGGAAGTGTTGAATAAAACCAGGACCTCTGGACTTCCAGGACAGTGCTTCTGTATGTTAACTGAGTCACCAAAGGAAGCATGGAACATGAACCTTTCCCATTGCCATTATCCCCCTTTGCCCACCAATCCATAAACAATAAAAAGTTCTTCAGTTCCTACAAAGGCTAACAGTGTATTTAATTACAGGGTTCATGGTCATTCTAACTCCTAGAAATTGACTCTTCTTAGGCTTCTTTCAGATTTTTATGATATTTAATAAAACCAAATTGTAATGTTACTCTTGACTTCATCTACATTCTAAAGGCTTTCATTTTTGTAATATCAATCAATTAGCCACTTACAACATTCAGAATAATGTGGAACAATTTTATTTAAAGGAATTCCAGGTATGATGTTAATTTTAAAAGAGAAAGCTTTGATGATTATTCTAAAAAACATGAAGACTATCATCTAGCATCTATAAAAATATTGATGAAATACCTTATATAAAAATATTGATGGAAAATAAGTTTAAACTCTATAGAACAGTAAGAGATACCTTATATTTTTAAACATGAGTGAAAATGAATGCAACTGAAGATTGTTGTGTTAAGTGAAAAGGTTAGATTCAAAAATACAAATATCATATTTCCTGTCATTTGTGGATCTTAGGTGATATATAAGTACATAAAACCAGATGTATACAGAACATAAAAGTAGAAGCAAGACAGTCATGGGGAAGAAATGTAAGTAGTGAAAGGGAATCATTTAATATGGTTAAAGTGTATGGAATACTTGTATGAAAATATATTTATGAAGCCCATAACTATGTACAATAAATATACACTAATAAAATTTTACTTAAAAAGAACAAATTGCAGTTCTCCTGCTGTCAGTTTCTCAGTGGCATCACTTGCTTTTTTTTTTCAAATTAAGTTCAGTGCATTTAAATGAAAAAAACCTCTTTTGTAAACCTGTAGCTTAGGTTGAAGAATTCAGCACCAGAATGCACCATTCACTTCAGAGACCCCTGAGCTGGAACTGGCCTAACTGCTTTCTCTGTGAGGACTAGCTTTCATGGTACTATGCAAGCTTCCAAAAGAGGGAAGCAACCAACAATTCTACTCACCTATGAGACCTATAAACCATATCAGCTATCAGCATGGCACAGTGGCCATGGAGGTGCAGCAGTGGCATACACATCTTGGCAATAACCAATAGCAACTAATGGAAAAAGAGAACATGAAGTTGAAAGAAAGCAAGGAGTGTATGGGAAGATTTAGAGGAAGAAAAGAGAAGGGAGAAATGATAGAAATATATTACTATGATATAAATGTTACAACAATTATAATTATTAAAACATTTAGCAACTGCACCCCAAATATTACACATCTTATGATGACTACAATGACAGGTGATCAAAGCTTGCGTTGAATTACTGTCCAGATTATCATGATGGCTGGTATCTGTTGTAACTGGTCAGCAACCACATCATAATAGTTACATCTTTTGTTATTGCACTTATAGATCTTCCCAGACCTTATTCTGATAGCCTCAATATCTCTTCTTCAAGAGTGGCAACCTCCCTCCTGCTACATTTACCTTGAATCTAAATCACTCCTGTATCTGGCAGAACTCTTTTCTATTGGTTAGTGACAAAAAGAATTGAGAAAACAACCTAAATAAGGAAAGATGTTTTGGGCTCCTGTCTTCAGAGGCC
Organism: Rattus norvegicus; assembly: GCF_021556685.1. Lineage (NCBI taxonomy): Eukaryota > Metazoa > Chordata > Mammalia > Rodentia > Muridae > Rattus > Rattus norvegicus. Next base: position 79,858,624 of record NC_141539.1, on the reverse strand, counting down.
TCAGTCCTCTTGTACTTGGCCCTATGCATCATGGTAATAGGAGATTCTTTACCTCATGTTAGACAGAAAGCAAGGAGGAAGAACCAGGGACCAGACACAACCTTTGAAGGCATACACCCTTCACCCATGTCCTCCCAAAACACTACAAGGCAGGGGCCATCTTTCTAACAAAATGAGCCCATGGAGGACACTGTGATGTTTGAGGAGAACTTTGCCTTCAGGACTCAAAATATACACCAACAAAATCTCTCTCTCTCTCTCTCTCTCTCTCTCTCTCTCTCTCTCTCTCTCTCTCTCCTCCCCTCTTCCCCCTTTTCCTCCTTCTCCTCCTCCTCTTCCTCCTTTTCCTCTTCTACCTCCTCCTCCTTCTCCTCATGTGTGTGAGTGTGTGTGTGTGTGTGTGTGTGTGTGTTGTATGTGTATCTTTGTTCTTTCCTTGTTTTCTATGTATCTCTCAATAAATTGGCTTCATATATGTATCAGGTAAATTGAAAAACTGAGAATCTTGTTCAGCCAGGTCTGAATCACGATGACAACCACTGCTGTGGGGCAGGAAGAGAAAGAAAGATGTGCAGAATGTAGAGGTTGGTGTCCTCCCCTGTCCTTACAACCCTGTGCCAAGGCTATGGTAGCAGTGGGCACTGAGAAGCACAAACTATTAAGCACTGTTCTCAGACCTATGAAATCAGAATCTGGATTCAACAAGACCCAAGGTGATTCACACACAACCTTGAAATTGGAGCCTGTCCCCCAAGGAACACTGCAGGGACACACAGTAGGATTATCAAAAGAGGAAGACAGTGTGTGTTCACAAAAACATGGCAGCAATCAGCTGTGATTTCCGCTTCCACTGCTAATTCTTCAGTGACAATAAAGCAACAGTCTTTTCCATATTTCTCCTCGGTGTCATTATCTTTAACATATATGGGAAGATATTAGTAGGGAATGTTGCAGAGGAAGCTCAGCTTGTAAGATGCTTGTGTGTAAGCATGAGAATCCTATTTTGATCCCTAGAACCCGCAGTAAGGAGGTGGACATGAGCATGCAGGCTTGGCACTGGGCAGGCAGAGACAGGCAGAGCCATTGGGCTTGCTGGCCCACCTGCTTCATCTACTTGGAGAGTTCTGGGCTAATGTGTGGCTCTGCCTCAAAAACCCAGGTGGACAATGACTGGAATGACACACCGGGTTGACTTCAGGCTTCCATGTGGTCACACATGCATGCATCCCACACCTCCAGGTGCAAACATGCACATATGCATGCACACAAGAAGTATTTTAGGAAAATTTACAACTAGCCATGACCATGGGGTCCAGCTATTCCTAGATACAAAAGAGATGTCTGTGTGTCTGTGTTTATCCCGGTGCAATTCACAATCTAAAGCTTCAGCCAAGGTGCCGATAAATGGATAAAGAAACTGTGAGATACCTCTGGGGTATTATTTATTTATGCAGAAGAATAAACACATGAGAAATGGATGGACATAGGGGTCGTCATGTTGAAAAGAAATACAAGAGAAAAGAACTTTTTTAAAAAAAAAATAAACCAGATTCAAAAAGGCAAAAACCTTGTTTGCCCTTTTGTTTAGACAAAAGGTGGAGAGGAGAAAAGAGAGGACAATAGGGAAGGTGACTGTGATCTAGAAAAAAAAGCATTTGAGGGTCACTCTGAAGTTTCTTGTGGTGTTTTGTTTTGTTTTGTTTTGTTTTTTAATAGTTTCTACCCTCCTTTAGAAACTGATTTAATTAGAATCTGATTTGGGTATTTTCTTGTGTTTTTTATTTTAGAGCTTATTTATATGTAAGCATTTCTGTTAGGCAGAAGTAAATCAACGTCTAAGTGTCTCACTTGGTCTCTGACCTTGGTTAGACAGCTTCCATTCAGTCAATGCATCTAGGGTTTGTGGAAAGCCATAGTCAGGAGGATGGACTGGAAGCCAGAGACTGGTCAAAAATCTGCCTGTGGCTTACTTACTGTCCGCTCCTCTGTAAACAGCCCTCATCACCATCTTAATAAAGATTAGATGAACTTGTGGTGCATCATTCCCTACGTGTGCTTCTGAAACAAACAGATGTTAGAGCGAAACTCTCCGACACTCCCAACACTCATTTGTGGCTAACCCACCCAGGGAGGTCTCAGAGGTATTGCTTACATGAGTCTTGGATCTGCCAACCTTTCTCCTTCCTGACACACCTCTTTTCCACCTCTGATGAACCTTTTCTTCAAAACATGAGATTGTAGAAAGAATTCCTCAGAATTCTAAGCCAACTCTGGCCAAGCTGTCATGCTAAAACAAAATTTCTGTTTAAAACTTGGAGCTCACAAGAATGTTCATTGGTTAAAAACTTTTGCTGCACTTTCAGAGTACCCAAGTTCTCTTCTCAATACTCACAACTCACCACAGCTAAGACTGTCTGTACCTACAACTCCAGAAGACCTGAACACGCACACACATACACATCACATACATATACACATACACACCACACACACACACACCACACACACATCACACACACACACACACATACACCACACACACACACACGTAAACGTAAAAGGCTGAAAAATATCCAAGCCAAAAAAAAAGTATGGATTTAAGAATCTAGAAAAATATAATTATCTGTTTGGATTCTTTGCAAATTACTAGTTTTCTGACCCTTTAGCAGGTTGTCGGGAGAATTCCATAAATAAATAAAGTCGATAAATGCTCAGAACGATGCCTCACTGGAAACAAATAAGAGGTGTTGTCACAATGAAGCACTCTAACATAGGCTAAGGGGGTCAGGGGCTCTGGTGACCCTGTAAAACATATCCAGGTGAGAGAGAGTGGGTGCCTCCTATCTCGTCCCTAGTCAACATACCAATGCACGGACATTGTTCATGCCATGGAGGGAGGGACATTAGAAACAGGAAGAGCAAAGGAACTTAACAATGTTAAAAGACAATCGACACATCGGTCTAAATTATTTGACCTTCGCCAATTCACATTCTCCCTAATCCCTCCACCTAAACACACAATCTCATTTATAAATAGCTTGTTGATGCCTAGTTGAACGAGACAATTAGTGCCAGAGAGTATTTGTGGTCGTTCAAATAATTTGATATATTAGCAAACACCCCAGTCCACAGTGTGCCGTAATTTCAGTAGCCTGGGAAATGTTACAATTTGTTCAAACCACAATTGATGTTATTTCTGGATGGTAATAAATGCTGTTTATCTTGGGAAGGCTGAAAAATATGTGGGCTGTGCAAGTGCGCCATCTGCTGGCCCTGGGGACTCATGCAGTGTTTAGCGTGCAGCTGGGACCTGAGCACCTAGGAGGACACTAACCAAACGCTTGAATTAGGGCACATTGTTTTCCCAACTGAACGCTTCATTTCTCAGTGTGCCTCGTCTTTATTTTTGGGAGAAAGGGCAAATTGGGTGTTTCTTGGAAACCAAATCACTATAGGATATCATGCTTCATTCATGTACAAGAGGAATGAGAACCCCAGAGTCACACAATTTTCCTGAACGTTTAGCGACTCTGAAAAAAAGTGAATAAAGTTGAGGTTTGTGCCACAACAAAAATAAATGCCCCAGCAGTTTGCTGGATCACCACCATGTACCCTATAGACCCCAAGCCCACTTACTAGGCATAGTGAAGAACTTTGATTTCATACCTTACATCCATATTTTTAAAAATTCTGCTTTTATTAAAAAACAGAAGTCTTGTGTGAGTTTTGTTTTTGCACTAAAGAAAGAGAAAACAAATTGGGACAGTTTCCACCACCACGCCCCCTTGGGGTTGTTTTTACTTCCCAAGAGGACAGCAATATAGTGACAGTCACTGGCAGCCACTGGAGGAAGAGTAGTGACTTCTCAACCCAGAAACCTTTTGTTCTGCTTCTTTGACAAGTCTCTTTTAGTTTAATCCAGCCAACTACGTTTTCAAAATTGATATAAGTCCAATACCATCTTCTTTTCTTCGGTCATATGTCACTGACTTTGGGCAATGGAGAGTACCGTCCAATAGGGGGCGGTGGTGAGCAGACACTTAACCCCCTGGTTCTGCCCTGCTCTCTCTCAGACAATAGACTGAAAATTGTTCTAGCACTCCACAGCCATTCTGAGACTCTTTCGAGAGGAAGGGCATCATTTTCCAATGCCAAAGTTAACCCGAAAAGAACAAACACTGTCCTTAATTCTTAATTCTAACTTAGGACTCCAGGCTGTCTCCACAGCGAAGTTCCTTCACCACATGAGAGATAAGTGTTGGATCTGTCTGTAAACAAGGCCGACACCTAGCAAAACAAAACGTACTAAACACAATCCAAAGAATCCCTAAGGGAAATAGCTTCAAGAATCTTGAAAATCATACCTATTTTTGTTTGTAATGTGCGAAATTATTTTAAGTATGTTCACCTAGAGGACTATTGATGGATGGCTCACGATTGAGCTAAATTCAATGAACCACACACTGAGCCTATCCCAGTAGGTGACTCATGCATTTTTTATTTCAAGTATCAAGTGTTTGCCAAAAACAGTATTTAAAAAAAAAAAAGTAATGGAAATTGTTCTGAAAGGCTCGTGAATGGGGTAGGGCTACCCACCGGCAGGCTCATTTGTGCTCTGACCACTTAGGTGGGATTCGGTGGAGCTGCTTTAGACAGCGCTACACAGACAAGTGCTCACCACAGCAACACTGGCAGGTTGGGCACGGGCTCTACCTCTCATCAAGTATGGTCATCCTGCTAGATACCCATATCTCTCAGCAAAGATCGGCGAGCTCGCCAGGTGCCCAGTAAATGTATCTGAGTCGCGGGGGCACGGCATACAGGTCTTGCTTAAAACATGTCGGGAATAAATGCATGTATTCGGTTCCTGGATATCTTCTATTGGGCTTAGCTTCTCTCTCTCTCTCTCTCTCTCTCTCTCTCTCTCTCTCTCTCTCTCTCTCTCTCTCTCCCTCCCTCCCTCCCTCCCTCCCTCCCTCTTTCCCTCCCTCCCTCCCTCTTCTTTTGCTCTTAAATCTATTAAAAAAAAAACTGATTATCAGAGAAAATGGAGGGATGAAAACTTACCCAGAATAAATAATGGAAATGAAATGATTGCTGGTGTCTACAGCCATACCAGCCTGAACATGCTGATCGCCTCTGAATTCGGAAGCTAAGCAGGGTCGGGCCCGGTTAGCATTTGGATGGGAAAATAACTACTGGTAAGGAACAGTTAAAAGGTATATCCCTGATTCTGACCATTCGTGTTTTCATACATGACTATTTACAAACCCCTGGGTGAGACTCCTGATTCCTTGTGCCTTTTTATCAGTCAGAAAAGGAAATGTTTATAGGTCCCCATTGCCCAGCTGAATTTCTCTTCAAGTAGAAAAAAAAAGATTCTGAATTCATTGATGACATAATAATATTCTTTTAAAGCTTAGCTACTTGGCTCTTTTAATAAACACTTGTAGCTTTGAAATATTCCAAGGGGAATAATTTCAGCACTTACAAATGCCTTATTCAAAGGGTGTGGGGATAAGAGGAGGCAAAGTCCTCAATATTTGAATTTATTTCTAATGACAACTATTCTTCTAAGTCACAAATAATGACTGTTTTGGATTGTATTGGCTGTTCCATCTGTTTGTAAGAGTAAGTGTGCATTATCCCTTTATGATCCTACACACACACACACACACACACATTCACACTCACACACACTCACACACACACACACTCACACACTCACACACTCACACACTCACACACACACACACTCACACACTCACACACACACACTCACACACACTCACACACTCACACACACATATACACACACTCACACACACACTCACTCACACACATGCACACTAACACACACTCACACACTCACACACACATATACACACACTCACACACTCACACACACACTCACTCACACACACACTCACACACTCACACACACATATACACACACTCACACACACACTCACTCACACACACTCACACACACTCACACACACTCACACACACTCACACACACTCACACACTCACACACACATATACACACACACACACTCACACACTCACACACACATATACACACACTCACACACACACTCACTCACACACACTCACACACACTCACACACACTCACACACTCACACACACACACTCACACACTCACACACACTCACACACACTCACACACTCACACACACACATATACACACACTCACACACACACTCACTCACACACACTCACACACACTCACACACTCACACACACACACTCACACACACACTCACTCACATATACACACACTCACACACACACTCACTCACACACACTCACACACACTCACACACACTCACACACTCACACACACACATATACACACACTCACTCACACACACTCACACACACTCACACACACTCACACACTCACACACACATATACACACACTCACACACACACTCACTCACACACACTCACACACACTCACACACACTCACACACTCACACACACATACACACACTCACACACACACTCACTCACACACATGCACACTCACACTCACACACACATACATTCACACACACATACACACACGCACACTGTGGCTTCTACTTCAGATAGGTTTTTAAAAGGGGATGCTGCAGGAACTTAGTAGGACAACTCAACACTCTGTATTCTATGGGCACTCTTCCCAGGTTTCTGATCTGTTGTTGCTTAGCAACATCACAAAGATATAATTTCCATCTAGTGGTGAAATCAAGTATTTCTGCCTTCTGTTTAATATCATGATAAGCTGATCTCTAGCTGCCCCACACAGCAAAGGGTACTTGGTCACTGCTTCATCCTTAGAAAGAGGAAGACAGGTGGAGAGCCTCTAGGCTTTCTCTTTCTCAGAAACTTTCTCTTCTGTGCTTATCAATTACCACAGAACACACACTGCTCTGAAACTCTAGTCTAAAACAGTTCCTCCCACAACCTCTGACAGGCCTGTTTGTCAAGGCTTGGCTGGATGGCTGTCTTGTGATTGCTAGCTGAAGGCTAGAGGCAGGAGCAGCGAGATCCTTCTGAATGTTTCTCATAACGCTGCTATTCGAGCAGGGACTGTCGCATAGTTGGGGATTGCACCGACATCTGCCTTCTCACATGGCCATCTGAGCCTCACATCCTTGACTTGTAGGGATGGTGGGGTCAGACAGGGTCATAAAGGCAATAAGAGAAGCCTGTTCGTTTTCTGAATCTGTTAGCCACAAGCAACCTGAATGTCAAGGTCTTAGAGGTTAAACTGCTTCTTAAAACAGCAATGGTGAGCTTTTCCTATGCATCAGACACCTTACTCTCTACTTTACACATAGTAGCTCATTTACAGGCTATAGCAACTTTAGGATGTGGTAACCATTACGTATCACATCTACCAAAGCCAGTGAGGGGAAGGAGCGATGTAGTCTGCTCACAGAATCTACACTCTGAGGATCATTCTACGATACTCCGCAATCTGTACAATGGGTGTTACTGACGAGAAAAGATATTCCTGTGATTGTGTACCCTGAATGCTTCCTTCAGTCTACAATTAAATCACTAAAATGTTAGGCATTGTCTTAGTCCACTTGGGATTATAAAACACAAGCCAGGCAGTTGGTAAATGACACAATTTGTTTCTTATCATTCCAGAGGCTCAGGAAGTTAAACACAAAGGTTCCAGAAGGTTTGGTGACCCTGGTTCTTAAACAGCACCTTCTCCCTGGACCTTCACAGAGAAATAGATGAGTGAGTTCCCCTGGGCCAGTTGTATAATGGCATCTGTGAACGCACTACTCTCATGACATAATCATGTCACAAAAGGTCAGGGGACAGGACTTAAACCTCGCAGGGGACTTCTGCAGCAACACCAACACTAGAGCAGATTTGTTGGGGATTCGAACAGTACCTTGCTGCCTTACCCATGGGTTGTGGTATTAGATTAGACTGGGTACAGTTCTGGGACGTGTGCTGAGTGTAGTCTGTGTGTTCCACAGAAGATGTCATGATTCTGGACAGAGAAGTTCCCCAAAGGCAATGCCTTCTGTGTCTCATCCTATGTATAACCGCACGATTGGTAGAGATAGGTCCAGTAGAAACCAGGCAATGCAATGCCTTCTGTGTCTCATCCTATGTATAACCGCACGATTGGTAGACACAGGTCCAGTAGAAACCAGGCAATGCCTTCTGTGTCTCATCCTATGTATAACCACACGATTGGTAGACACAGGTCCAGTAGAAACCAGGCAATTCCTTCTGTGTCTCATCCTATGTATAACCGCACGATTGGTAGACACAGGTCCAGTAGAAACCAGGCAATGCCTTCTGTGTCTCATCCTATGTATAACCGCACGATTGGTAACACAGGTCCAGTAGAAACCATGCCTGGAGAAGCAGACCTCCACTACAGGAAGGCCATAGCCTGCTGTCAGCAGATGTCCACTGTAGGAAGTGTATAGCCCACCATCAGCAGACCTCCATGCCAAGAAGGCCATCCATTCTGGACTGTCAGGATGTGAAGCAACAAGACTGAACAAACCCCTAAAATATCTCTATCTGGAGTGCCAATCTGGTGGAGCAATTCCTTGCAAAGGGAAATTCAAGGCTTCCATTGAGTCTTTTACTGAAGTAAAAACTTGGCCTGACTGAAAGAATAAAGTAACCTCAAAGATCTCAAATTCCAAACAAACCTCGTTCTGAGCTCGGTATGGTCATTTAGAAATGGAAATAACAATAACAGCAACAACAATAAAAACAGTGAAGATCTCACAGGTGACTAAAGATATACAAAAAACTTTGTAGTGCAATAATGCCAATCAGACACACATTAAGATAAAAAGGCAATTTTTTCATCCCTACTGGAAAAAGTTTAAAGAATATTCTTAATTGAGAATGCTTTAAATTAAGATCCACACTTTTTCTCAATAAGACAGAACTTATATTTTCTAGAAGTCAGTGTTGAGGAGAAGAAAAAGCAGGCTTTTAGTAGGAAAGCTGGCTCATAAGCTGCTTCTGACACAAAGGGAGAGAGTTTCACGTGTAGAAGCATCAGGATGAAACTAAGTTGATTTTTTTTTCCTCCTGTTATACCTAACAGTTTCACTTGAAGAAAAAAAATGACAAAGTAAGTCATATTCAGTAAATAGCAAGTCCTAATTTGATGGTAAATAAATAGGTCACAACAATGTTAAATTGCTCAATGCTAGACTGAGAAAAACCATTATAGATGATAAATTTTGAAGCCAGGGTATATTTCAAATGATTAGTTTCTTTGAGAAGTTGCTTTTAAAAACAGTTTTTAATGTCACCTCATGTTGGTGGATACGGAGTAAAGGGAAGACTCGTTCATTGCTGGCGGGAGTGGGGACTCAGCTGCTTGGAGATTAGTGTACCAGCTCCTCAGGAAGACAGGAATTGATCTCCCTCAAGATCCAGCTACACTTCACCCTACCACAGAGACACCTGCTCAATCATGTCCACTGCTGCTCTATTCATAATAGACAGAATTGGAAACAACCTAGGAAACTCATCCCCAGAAAGGTAACCAAGACTTAGAAAAACACATACGGTATATGTTCACGTTACGTGTAGATATTAGCTGCTAAGGAAATAGCAAAGCTACAATCTATAGAACACGGAGGTCAGGTATAGAGTGGGGAACTAGTAGATATCCATCTAGGAAAGGGAAGTGAAACTAATAGTTATAAATGAATGAATGGAAGGAGACTGGAGTGGGAGGATCAAGTGGAGAGGGGAGGGAGGGAAGTAATAGGGAAGGAATGTGGGGAGAGACAGCCAAATTTGACAGGAATTGAGGAGTACTGTGGACGCCTAATACAGTAGTAGCTTCCTAGAGTGTGTGTGTGTGTGTGTGTGTGTGTGTGTGTGTGTGTGTGTGTGTGTGTGTGTGTGTGAAAGAAATCCAAATGAGGTCAACAAAATAATGGAAGGGACACAGACCCAACTGGCCATCTCTGGTCACAAAACGAAGCTTCTCAGTACTGCAATCGGATTACATCTAACTGAGTTGTTGGCCATGGAAGCCCCACACAATCCAAGCTTTTGCCAGGTTGGGTTCTGCTCCCCACACACTGACAACAAAGCCCATTGCAGCTCCACAAACTGTTGAAGGCCAACACCTTCATGAATCATTTAACACAGAGAACCAATTGGGGGCAGCGTTTAAATGTGGGATTCTCATGCAATTTACATAATGCAAGCAGTAAGACAAATCCACAACAGTGGTGTTCAGGAAATCCAAAGAAGAGGAGGCAGAATGAGTCTAAGAGCCAGAGGGATGGAGAAAAACCAAGAAAACAAGGCCCTCTAAGTCAACAGGATCAACACATGTATCAAAGCACAGAGACTAAGGCAGCATGCACAGGGCCTGCAAGACGGGGTGGTAGATTCGAAAGAAGTGGACATAAGCCCCATCCCGAATCCAGGAACTGTCTCCAACTGAAAACCACTTGAAAGGAAAGTTTAGTTTCCTCCAATGGAGTCTTACTGGGGAAACAAACTATTCTTAAAGGCAGGCTGTCTGGCCAGCAGTAGATGGTAACAGAAAAGAACCCAATGTCATCTTTGGAAGTTCCTTGTTTCACAATGTTGTGTCGGGGTTTCCTCTTTTTTTTATTTCATCTTATTACCTTTTATTTTCATTTTGCTTTATTTACTTATTTTTTCTCTTCTCTTTTCTTATCCTGCAGATCCTTTGTGTACGTGTTATGGCTTCCAGTTTAGTGGTTTTTATGGAATTTCTGAGCATATGAACAAATGTGACTTCTCTCGGGATCTTTTCCTTCTGCTTGTTTGTTTCAATCTATTCTGTTTTTGTTTTATCATATCCTGTTGTATTTTATATTATTTTATTAGTATCCATTAGAAACCTGTTTGTTTTCTAATGAGAGGCAAAAAGATAGCAGATCCACATTGGAGAAAAGAACTGGAAGGCGTAGAGAAAGGGAAAGCCTAAATCCAGTCAGATACAAGTTGGTTCTTCCAAGCCCACTGTCTCAAGTGAACGCTATCTTCCTTAGTGTGATCTCACCTTTGAGTTCTAGGAATCAACCAGGACCAAGGCAGCAGCCTATAACATATCAAAAGTCACTTCAACTCCTCTGACCCACAACTCAAAAGACCATTTCCCATACCTGGCACATGGGCTTCTGTTAGTCTATGGTTCTTAGGGGGAACATTAACTCTCCAAGTGCCATAACGTTGTTCAAATATATACACATAATGTATTTTAAGTAAACTTCACTCAAACCTTACATATATATTACATATAATATATTTTAAGTCAACAGGAAATGTTTCCCTATGATTGATTCTGACATTCTTAGGGTTTTTTTTAATCTCTTCCCTATTCCTAGTTAACCCCCTCTGTTTATTTCATTTCCACCTTCACAGCACTCATGTTCTCTTATTTCCCTCATTAAAGCCTCCCATTGACCTCCACCATGGTTCCTTTGCAAGTCTTGACCAATAAAGGGAGAACCCCTGCCTGATGCTTTAAACTTAGGTAACTACCAATAGTTGGTGAGATCATGAGCCTAGAAGAGAACCAACTACAGCCACTTGCCCACAACATTGTAATTTCTAACTGCTTTCTAATATTTGTCCTTCTATAATTGTAGCGCCCAACCCTCATCAAAGAAGCTTCTTTTTATAGCAGAGAGCATTGCAGAAAGCAGTAACTGGTCAAGATTCAGAGAACAGCTGACTGTGAAGTGCTCAGTCCCAACTAGCATGGCTTCAATACAGCATAACCCTAAAACTAAGGCCTGGAGAACATTATGAAAGAGGAACAGAAAGATTATAAGAGTTTGGTCATCCACTGTGAGATAGTGCTTTTTATATATGACAGGGAAATGGTACCCATAAATTCTCAGGAATATGGCTGCCTAAACAATGAATGGCTTGGCCATGAAAAATGGCAATGCTAACATGCAAACCAGATGGAGGCATCTCACGAGATTTAGAAATCCATCAATGGATAAAGAGTTTCAGACAAGTAATGGCTGCTTGGAAGGAGAATCAGTTTCCCCAGGTAAAAGGCCCCTCATAGGTCAACCAATTCAAAATAGTCAGCTCTACACACATATACAAATGAATATCACTAAATGAACTCAGCAGGCTGTATTTGTATATGTATATGACAATATGTATGTGAATATATAAGTGTGTGTGAATATAGATATGATATAATATATATTAACCATAAATAAATATGTCATTAATTTGAAAAGAAATTGTCTAAGACACAGGAGGGATTGGAGGAAGGAGAGAAATGGGTAGAAATGAAGTAAATATAGTACTCATATATGAAATTCTCAAAAGATGTTTTAATTAAATAAAAAGAATCTGGTTAACTTTACTGTTGTTAGCATCACTGTCTATTACTCTACAGTACGTATATCCTGCAATTGAGATAATGTCTTTTTACAGTAAAAATATCCAAATGCCAAATTAAGAACTAATTAATTTTAAAATAAGTGAGCTGTATTCAGTGGGACTTCCTTACCAGTAGCAAATGTCATTGTTTTTCAATGACTTCATTACTATGGATATTTAAGATCAAATTGTAAAGTTCATCAACACCATTTGATTGAATAGCTATCCTAAGAACTAATTTCATAATACAACTTCTAACCACCATCATGGGATTGTTCAATAATAGGATTTCTATTATTGAAAAAAATGCACGTTAGTCTTCATTAGCAAATTAATTGAACCTAACACACTAAGAATTATCTCACAGAGAAGGAGTCAGAGGAAAGCTACTACAAAAACATCTTTAAAATGTTATTATATCATCCTAAGAAACATAATTATATGTTCTTCATTCATTCATTATGCTGCCCCTAGTAATTAACAGTAGATATAAGAGAAATAACTCACCCTAAAGTCTTTTTTGTGGGTGCAAAAAAGAGAGTAGGTAGGGCTCCCCAGGCCCCTTTTGTTACTATTGGGGTCTGGGATGGGAACTGTGAGGCAGATGCTCAGTGTTGGGGGCTGAGTTGGGACAGGGACTCCTCAACATCTGATGGCCTCTCTCTTGCTCTCAGAGAGCACCCTTGCTGGGGTGGGTGGTCCAGGGTTTCTTATTCCTTGGAGGTCATGCAGGCCACGAGGTCCACCACCCTATTGCTATATCCATATTCACTGTCATACCAGGAAATGAGCTCTACAAAGCTGTCATTGAGAGCAATGCCAGCCCCAGCATATATAGTGGAGGAGTGGGAGTTGCTGTTGAAGCCACAGGAGGCAACCTGGTTCTCAGTGTAGCTCAGGATGCCCTTTAGTGGGCCCTCAGATGCCTGCTTCACCACTTTCTTGATGTCACCATAATTGGCAGGTTTCTCCAGGCAGCATGTCAGACCACAATGAATACATTGGTGGTAGGAACACAGAAGGCCATGCCAGTGAGTGTCCCATCAGCTTTGGGATGACCTTGTCCATAGCCTTGGCAGCACCAGTGGATGCAGAGATGATGTTCTGGGCAGCCCCATGGCCATCATGGCACAACTTTACAGAGGGGCCATCCACTGTCTTCTGAGTGGCAGTGATGGCATGGACCATGGTCATGAGTCCTTCCACAATGTCAAAATTGTCATAGATGACCTTGGCCAGGGGTCTAAGCAGTTGGCAGTGCAAGATGCATTGCTAAGAATCTCGAGTGAGTTGTCATATTTCTCATGGTTCACACCCATCACAAACATGGGAGCATCAGAAGAAGGGGCAGGGATGATGACCCTTTTAGCCCCAACCTTCATGTAGGCCCCACCCTTCTCTATGGTGGTGAAGATGCCAGTAGACTCCATGACATACTCAGCACCAGCATCACCCCATTTGATGTTAGCGGGATCTTGCTCTTGGAAGATGGTGATAGGCATTGATGACAAGTTCCCATTCTCAGTCTTGACTGTGCCACTGAACTTGCCATAGGTAGAGCTATAATGGAACATGTACACCACGTAGTTGAGGTCAATGAGGGGGTCGTTGATGACAGCAATCTCCACTTTGCCAGATACAGATGAGAAGGCAGCCTTGGTATGACCAAATCCATTCACACTGACCTTCTCCATCCTGTCTGTAGGTCAAGGCTGACACTGCCTTGACCTTAAGAAGATGTGGCTATCTTGGAATAGGGAGGAACCCTAAAAAATCTTTTAAATAAAGGTTTCAGATAGGAACTCCCCTGGGCATAGAACACTCTGCAAGTCACAGATTTTATAACCAAGTTATAGGTAAAAAATAATAAAAACTTCAGAAAGGGACATGACTTTAGGTTCATGAGATGCAGGGGTATTTCAACACCCATAATTCTAGAAGAGTGTCTTTGCCATATCATGGAATTCCTAAGAATTCTGGAAAAGGTTTAGGTGTCTGACTGTCCCTCCCATCCGTTTAAAAGTTGTATTTAGAATTTGACTGTCTGTCTTCCTTGAAGGGTCCAGATGGCTTATAGTTTTAAAGAGAGTGGTTCTTTATCTGAAGTTGTCTCACCAGGTTCCTGCTCCTAGATTCACCAAGTGATTTATTTTGTGAGTCTAGGTTTCCTTGAAAACTCAGCAGGATTCCTCACCTAGAATTTAAGAACAAATTCATCTATCTTTTCTTGAAGATATGGTTGGTATAGGGAGTCTAAATCAAGTGATTGTATAATTTCTGATTCTTTGTGTAATGAAGTTAAGTTCCCTGGGAAAATTACATTCAAACTTTGCATAATACAATATTAAAGTCTAGGCATCATTGATCCAAGAACCCCAAACCTGAAGTGCTCCAAAGTTGGAAACTTTAGAGCATCATGTGAGTCTTAAAATGTTTCAGATTTCAGGGCCTTGGTGACTGCTCAGGGTGGGACAGGGGAATGAAAAGCACTTGCCATGTAGGTGTGAGGATCTGAGTACAAATCCCCAGGATCCATGGAAAAGCTGATGCAGCACCACAGACAACTGTAACCCCAGCTCCCCCGAAGTGATGGAGGAAGCAAGGATGGAGCGTTCACAGGAGTTTGCAAGGTGACTAAGCTGTCTCATGCAGTGGGGAAGAGTGAAGAGCCATCTCAGACATGGTGGAAGGTGAGGACCAATACCCTCTATCCTCTGCCCTCCGCACACGGGCTGTGTCACACACAACACTCACGTCAAACATATACATGGGAAAATTCTGTTTTTAACTTTCAGATTTTTTTAAACTAGAGATACATAAAGATCATGCATAAGTTTCAAAATCCAAAATATTCCAAAATCTGAAACTCTTCAAGTCCCAATCATTTCAGATACTGGATATATACTCTACTATACTTACAACCTCAAATGATCCTTTGTTTGTTGTTCTCAAAGATCTGTGGACTAACATGCCCCAGTTGGAAACCACTCGAATGTCCATCTACAGGAAAGTAGATGCATGATAGTATATACTCACAAAGATACTACTTGACCATTAAAAAATAAACAATTGATGTGTAAAACACAGACAAGTCTCACAAACCTTTTGCTGAGAAAAGGAAGCCACATTGAGGAGTGTGTGCTACATGACTCTACGTCTTATTTAAGAAAAATAAATAGTGTTCAAATAAGAAATATGCACAAGTTTTTCATCTTCTGTCCTTAGCCTTAAAATTTATTTTGTACATAGATAAAGAGGTAGAGAGATGTAAAATAGCTCACAACCATCTGTAACTCCAGTTCCAGGGAATCCAGTGGCCTTTTCTGGCATCTGTGGGCACCAGACAAAGTGTACAGTCATACATGCATACAAAACATCCATACAGTAAATAAATATTTTCTTAAAGCAAACATTACGCTCATTTATTTTCTGATTTATAATTCACACATCCCCAAATATTTTAAAAATTCTCTATGCATGAGCACTTTGTATTAGTGATACTGAGGAGGAAAGAGAGTAATGTCTCAAGAGATAAAGACTGCAGATATCAGGTGCTTGGATTAGCTACTGCAAAGGACTGATTTTCCAGAGAATGTCCTGAAAGACAATGTCAACGGAAGAGTCCTGAATATCCCGATGGACCCAATGCACTAAGTCATGTGTGCACAAGCTGTGTACAGAAGGCAAGTCAACCTGGAAGCATGCTCTGTAAAGAGATATCTGAAAGAGAGTCTAGGTGTTGGTGTGATTAACAGCAAGGTCTCCAAAGTCAGGTGGCCTGTGTTTGAATCTCAACATTGCCACTAGAAATGTGTGTCTCTTGCAACTGATGAACGTGTTTTGAGCACTCCATCCTCTGTAAACAGAGGAACAATAACAACTCCTCACACGGAGGTCATGAGCACTGAATGCAGTACAAATTGTAAAGTGTCTGGGGAAATGCTGAGTATACGGAATTGTCGTGCGAGTACTTGCTAAATAAAATAAGCAAATGCATATGAAATCATGAACAGTATTCCTGAAGAACAGGATGGTGGGAATCTAATCTTATTGTTTAAAGTTAACATTCATCTCTAGATTTTTTTAAATGTTTTACAGTGGGAATTTGTTGCTATAGAATGAGGAAAACTAATTAAAAGATAGCCATTTATAAATCCATAAGGATCTTCACAGTATATGCAAGAAGTAAATTCCTCTCTACGAAGAGTGGTAACATAACCGACTCAGGATAAAGTTTTCTGGTGCATTAAAGTCTCCGTTTTAAAGAAGTTTGGGTCTAGACGTGTCCAGCTGAAAATTCAACTTATCTATCATCAGAAGACAAGTAAGACTAATGAATACATTTGTGCCATTCTGTTTCTATTCCTAGTGCCCACTGCCTTCATGGGACTCATTAGTACCCGCTTGTAAAAGACAATGTGCTGGAATCATAAAAACAGCGTCTTAAGTGAGGCCCAGACTCATTTGTTGGTGGCATTTAATTAAAATTGCTGTAGATGTGTAATAGTCTTCTCAAGGATACATTCTGAGGTGACAAATAGGAGGCTGTATTATTCTCCCTTAGAAACAATAGCAATGTGTGATAGATGTAAAGTGTTCTGATTCGAGGACGTTTAGAATCGCAATTCATCCCAGCTACATTTCTGATTTTTAATACTCAGGTTAAACTTAGATGGGCTACAGGTGTCTGTTATTCACTCCGTGTAAGGACTATGTTCAGAGAGTTCCTGGATTTAAGGCAGCAACACTCTTGTTCCTGCCTCCTATGTGGCACATGGTCTGAAGTGTTCATCACATATGTTCCTTGGCTACTGGGGGCAGAGAGGAGAGAGAAGTGGGGTAGAGACATGTCCAAGGACACTCTCAGATCTTCTGTACATGGTTCTCACAGTATCTCTCAGCCTGTGCCTTCCCTTTCCTTCTGCAACTCAGGCTGGCTAATCAATTACAGAAGCAGACAGGCTACCACTTAGGATGGGGCAGTGTGGAGTCCAGGAGACCCTGGCTAGTTTATTGACTAAGGATCAGAGAGAGCAGTGTGACTATACCTTACTGATTGGGACTAGAATACCCTGTACAGAGTTGTAACCAGTACTAGGAGACAGGAAATATCAAAGCAAGAAGTCTACTCCAAACTCTCTGACCAACACAGTAGCTCTTGACAGCCATTCACCTTAACAGGCATACCTCACACTTAATTTAGGATTTACTGCCCTCCTCCCAACTCCAAACCCATTGGGAGCTGACATTTCTTTTATAATCATACTTTTCTACTCATACTTCATGAACCTATGGACAGCAGCCACCTAGTACAGCCAATCAGAATTCTTTCTCACTTGTTTTAGGAATGGTTCTAGAATAGTCTATTTCTCAGGTATAAGATGGGCAATTTCAATAAATGGCACTGTTTAGTTCCAAAGGGAGTGAGCTGATCTGCAGTCAGAAAAGAGTCAGTGCTAAGAGAATTAGAAACTCAAAAGAGAAACAAAACTCTGCCAAGCTAGAGTGTCTCACAAGTCCCCAGGTATAGGGCAAGTGGACCATGCCACCAGACAGAAGAATTGGTAAGGCTGAGCAGGCTCAAATCCCCAGGAATCTCAGAACTGAGAACAGCAGCATGGAGACAGCTCCCTGTCAAACTATCTTACCTGGAACACTTAACCATGATTCCCCACTGAGAGAGCCATGACAATCGGTCAAGTAGCATAAAAACCCAAAGTTCTCCATGCTAATGAGATATCTAGATGGTCCTCTAGTGTTTAGCCACTGAGCTCTCCTTCCTGGGCTCAAAAGCAAAAGGTACTTTATCCCTGGTTCACCCTGAGTAAGGTGGATAAATTCAAATAAAGCAATTTAGAAAAGCAAGGTCATTCTCTTTCATCAATGATCATCTTGGGGATGGGAGTGGGGGAGGGTGTTTGATGTAAAGAGCTGTGCCTAAATCTCCAGAAGGTCTCTCTTCCTCCTCCATACTCTCTGCACTGACTAGGAACCAAGCCAGCTTCTGCCCATCCCAGGCTCAACCATCCCCTTCCAGCCTGACGTGTAAATTTGAACCCCGTTCTCAACTCCCAGTGGTACCCCAGCAGTGTCTTGGTACACAGGAGACTGGGAACCAAATATGCTCTTTGATGTCTTCTTAATGTTTTAACTGTAAGACACCATTGGGACTTCCTTTTCTGGTCTTGTCTATTTGGTGATCTGTGTGTTTCTTATATTTGTATGTGTGGTCTTTCCAGAGTTTGGGGAAGTTTTCTTCTATGATCTTATTGAAGATTTGGGCTATGCCACTGATCACTAACTTGAAATTCTTCTTCCCCATGTATGCCTATAATTCAAAGATTTTTTTCACAGAGTCCCACATTTTCTGTGTGCTCCTTCACTGTGTGGTTGTTATTGTTGTTTAATGTTCCTTACTTAGTTCCTTGCTTTTTTATTTCATCACTGAGACCCGATAGCCTATCCTCTGCTTGATGCATTCTATGCCTAAGACTTCCCTCTGAGTTTCTAGATGAGCTACTGGGTTTTTCGATTTCATCTTCATTCACCTTGAATCGCCCTCAGTGTTTCTGTCTCTTATTCAGTTCTTTCTCAAGTCCTGTGCTGTCTTTGTCAGGTCCAATATCCTATGTTTGTGTTTCTTCTCCTTACGCTCTCTTCCTGAGCTGATTTCCTATTTCTTTATGTCTTCTTTAAACTCCTTGGATTCTGTGAGAAGGCTCATGGGTTTTTTGTTTGTTTGCTTGCTTTGATCTTTTAATTTCTGTGACCTAGAGTCTGCCTAGATAATTCTCATCGATAAGCCATTCTATAGACTAGTAGATTTTAGAGAGAAGATGCTGGCTTGGCCTTTCATATTGTTGGTATTCCTGTGCTAAGACCTGGACATGTGGACCACCTTTGTTAGTTTTAAGTTCGTTACAGATGGAGCCTCTTTGGGGAGAAGGGAGGATGTGGGGATGGATGTGGTCTAAAGGTTAGAATTGTTTTGGGTTAAATGGAAGTCAGGTTGGCAGAGGAGTGGGGTGGTATACATGATGTGCTTCTTGTGCTAAGCTTGGCATGTAGGGGTAGACAGATCAGAATGAAGAGTTGGATATGTAATGGGAGAGTCCTGTAGAACAGATAGGTAGGAAGGATGCTGGCCCAAACCTGGCTCCTCTGTGGTGAAGTCGGGGAAAACAAGACCAGGCTGTTTCACTGTCTGTGGGTCTCAGGCTAATCTGGCATGGATAGAGACTCAGGGGTATTCACCAGGCCAGACTCTGGGGAAGGAGGTGAGAAGTGGAGTGAAGGAGGAAGCCTAAAGGATCTGTGGGTGAGTAAAGATAATAGATCTTGGCAGAAATCTAGATGTTGGCACAGGATGAACTGGTGAGGCTAGACTGGGGCATGGAATTTAGAACTCTAGAAGCCTAAAGGTCAGCTACTGCAAGACAAGGCTGTCCAGCTAGGATGTGGTCCTGGTCATGGGGGTACTCACCAGGCTGTACCCTATAAGCATGGGAAATATGGGTGTGGTGTGGGGGGATGTAGGCATCATGTCTCCTTAATCTTATAAACTAGAAAGAATAACTACAAGCAACTATGAAAAAACACAAGTAAATAATTTATATAGTAATGCAAGCCATCCAACTATTGATATGTATGTAATCCAGCCAACTATATATATGTAACAATAATAATTAAAAAAAATAAGAGGCAATGAATTTTCAAAAGAACAGAGAGACGCAAGAGGAGCTGGATGGAAAAGAGTTTGGAAAGGGGGAGAGGAAATTATATAAATCCGGTATTCATTTATGAAATTCACAAAAAAATAAAATGATACTATATATATTAAAATATACATAGATTTCAAACTTGGTTAGGGGCTTGGAAGATGGCGCAATCGGTAAGAGTACTCACTGCATAAGCATTAAGATCTGGGTTTGAATTGCTGTGTAATATGAGGGTCTGGGTTCAAATCCCTAACATTCATGTTAGTCAATATGAAACAGACACAGCTGGATCCCAGTGAGCTAGCTGGCCAGCTAGTCCAGCCAAGGAGAAAATTTTGTCAAATACACTTGTTTAGAGTCTAGTGATTCGAATAAAATTTTTTCCAATCTGAATGAATTATGAAGTATTCATTTAAATTTAACTTGGGCACGTCCAGTTTCTGTTTCAGAACAAAGCTGACATTGTTGGCATATTTTACTGAAGCAATTGTTTGTCCTTGAGTCTTATTAGGCTTGCTGAACCTGCATTACATGCTTGAGACATCAGAGTGCACAATCAAACTGAGTACATTGTTAAGTGAAACACACTGAAAGGTGAAAGTCTGTGTGATGTCTTGATTCCCTGTGTAAGCTAAACTCCGGGTCTGACGCTCCTTAAATCATGCAAACTAGAAAGTAAATGACTACGAGCAACGTAGAAAGGCATGAGTAAATTATCCGTTTGTGCAGTGGTCATGCTGTCTGACCTACGTTCGCAATCTAACCACTTACGACTCAATGTAAGGTTTTCTGGCAGCAACACCAGGGTTGCTGGAAACTTCTTAGCAATCCAGAACCTCGAGCTGCTGCAGACACTGGGACTCAAAGCTGCATCTCAACGCTATCCCATTTGCACATTGAAATTTAAGAAGCATGTTTTAACCAAACTCCCCTGGATTATAGTTGAGGAAAATAAGCCTGGGGACGTTAAGTGGAGCATCACGACCAAACAGCTAGTTAGAAAACCAGCTGGGACTCCCGGGTCTCTTAGCTCACAAGCCAATAGACCTCAGAATAGTGCAGAATTTCAGAGAAGAGGGATTTAAGTGAGTGTACCATCCCGGAAATGGGCATTGATTGTTCCCATCATCTCTGTACAAAGCCCACACCGAGATCCTGAGTGAGTCCAATCACGGTGCCTCCTCCAAACACCCGCCACAGACTAGCTTCCCAGCAGCCTCCCCTGTGAGACACTCCTGCTGCCTCACTGAAAGGACTTCCCCTTCGCCTGCCTCAGTCTGACCAATCTCTGAAGTTCTGTTAAAGAGCCAGCTACTGAGTGAAGACATTCAACCCTCTCCTATTTCTCTCTTCCTCGGATGTGCTCCATCAGGTACGTTATAAATGAAAGCAGCCTGGAATATTTTTCTGGCATCTTAAAACAAAAATATTAACAAAGATATGTTAATATTTTATATTAACAAATTATTGTGTTTATTATTATGTTAATTATTGTGTTGATAATGTGTTAATATCAATATATTAATACTAAAATATTAACATGCCTTATTTTGTCAATAAATATATAAAATATAATTATAAATTACATTATGAAATTTATTATATTTTAATTAATATTTAAATAATTTGTTTATATAAATACACTAAATATATAACAAATATATAGTAAACATTAACAAAAAGATACATGGAGATCTTTCTATCTATTGCCCTTCTCAATACTGCTATGTTTCCTTTCCTGGCTTGCTTGTGTTATGCTGCCTGTATTTTAAATTTTTCCTTAGAACAACACTGGAGACATTACTAAGCTCTGTAGTAGAAGGGATCACACTCTTTCTAAATGGAAGATCCAATAAGAGCATCCATGAGTTGTGGCCATTTCATTTTTATTCACATAATGCCCATGTTATGAAGCACAGCTCTGTTTAAACTGCTGTATTTTTGTGGCACTAAACAACTTTATTTATCATATAATTCTAAGCAAGATCGATTTCCCCTTAACTTCTACCATGTGTCCTCAGTTCTGCCCTTTGAAGTAATTATAGTAACTTGAATCCATCATCCATAGGGGGAAAAGAACTATAATGATTTGAACTAATTTGACAAAAAGACTTTGTCAACCTTCAGCAGACCTAGCAATTAGAAGCAATGAACAAGCAGCCCTGTCTCCCATGTTTCTTGACCCTGTGACTCCTACTGAATTTATGCTATCAATAAATCTCTATGGAAGTCACCCTTTCTGGGTGACTATATGAGTAAGCTTACAAGCTCACTCATCCCTGATTCTGCAAGATGGAAACCATTTCACCATGAAAGCTTAAGGCCAATTTACTCTTTACATACAGATTTTCCCAAGTTGGTAAAAGATAGCCCTGCTCTCTCACTCTCCCCAATATGGCATTACAGTTCTTCCTTGGGTGTCATTTTCCATGACTGCTCTCCCAGCGACCACTTCTTGGATACTGCTAGAATTCTACCTCCAAAGTTCATAAACATCCCCAAATTCCTGGACTATTTTCTTTAATACTCCATCTACATACTAGAATCTCCTTCTGAAGACACTGTTCTCTCTTCCCACTTAACTGATGACTGCTTATTTTCCTTTTGTTAACACACCACAAAGACAAGGAAGAAGGAATTTCTTTTTTTTTTATTAACTTGAGTATTTCTTATATACATTTCGAGTGTTATTCCCTTTCCCGGTATCCGGGCAAACATCCCCCTCCCCCCTCCCCTTCCTTATGGGTGTTCCCCTCCCAACCCTCCCCCCATTGCCGCCCTCCCCACCACAGTCTAGTTCACTGGGGGTTCAGTCTTAGCAGGACCCAGGGCTTCCCCTTCCACTGGTGCTCTTACTAGGATATTCATTGCTACCTATGAGGTCAGAGTCCAGGGTCAGTCCATGTATAGTCTTTGGGTAGTGGCTTAGTCCCTGGAAGCTCTGGTTGCTTGACATTGTTGTACATATGGGGTCTCGAGCCCCTTCAAGCTCTTCCAGTTCTTTCTCTGATTCCTTCAACAGGGGTCCTATTCTCAGTTCAGTGGTTTCTGCTGGCATTCGCCTCTGTATTTGCTGTATTCTGGCTGTCTCTCAGGAGCGATCTACATCCGGCTCCTGTCAGTCTGCACTTCTTTGCTTCATCCATCTTGTCTAATTGGGTGGCTGTATATGTATGGGCCACATGTGGGGCAGGCTCTGAATGGGTGTTCCTTCAGTCTCTGTTTTAATCTTTGCCTCTCCCTTCCCAGCCAAGGGTATTCTTTTTCCTCATTTAAAGAAGGAGTGAAGCATTCACATTTTGATCATCCATCTTGAGTTTCGTTTGTTCTAGGGATCTAGGGTAAATCAAGCATTTGCGCTAATAGCCACTTATCAATGAGTGCATACCATGTATGTCTTTCTGTGATTGGGTTAGCTCACTCAGGATGATATTTTCCAGTTCCAACCATTTGCCTACGAATTTCATAGACTCATTGTTTTTGATAGCTGAGTAATATTCCATTGTGTAGATGTACCACATTTTCTGTATCCATTCCTCTGTTGAAGGGCATCTCGGTTCTTTCCAGCTTCTGGCTATTATAAATAAGGCTGCAATGAACATAGTGGAGCACGTGTCTCTTATATATGTTGAGGCATCTTTTGGGTATATGCCCAAGAGAGGTATAGCTGGATCCTCAGGCAGTTCAATGTCCAATTTTCTGAGGAACCTCCAGACTGATTTCCAGAATGGTTTTACCAGTCTGCAATCCCACCAACAATGGAGGAGTGTTCCTCTTTCTCCACATCCTCGCCAGCATCTGCTGTCACCTGAGTTTTTGATCTTAGCCATTCTCACTGGTGTGAGGTGAAATCTCAGGGTTGTTTTGATTTGCATTTCCCTTATGACTAAAGATGTTGAACATTTCTTTAGGTGTTTCTCAGCCATTCGGCATTCCTCAGCTGTGAATTCTTTGTTTAGCTCTGAACCCCATTTTTTAATAGGGTTATTTGTTTCCCTGCGGTCTAACTTCTTGAGTTCTTTGTATATTTTGGATATAAGGCCTCTATCTGTTGTAGGATTGGTAAAGATCTTTTCCCAATCTGTTGGTTGCCGTTTTGTCCTAACCACCGTGTCCTTTGCCTTACAGAAGCTTTGCAGTTTTATGAGATCCCATTTGTCGATTCTTGATCTTAGAGCATAAGCCATTGGTGTTTTGTTCAGGAAATTTTTTCCAGTGCCCATGTGTTCCAGATGCTTCCCTAGTTTTTCTTCTATTAGTTTGAGTGTGTCTGGTTTGATGTGGAGGTCCTTGATCCACTTGGACTTAAGCTTTGTACAGGGTGATAAGCATGGATCGATCTGCATTGGAAGAAGGAATTTCTATTTTCTGAGCCTCTGATTAGCTTTCCAGATTTCTCAATATACATTTATTCATTTGACAAACATTGAGAATCTTCTATTTTCTAGGTATATGCTAGAGCAGCCCACCTATTATAACTGAGGTAGCAGAAAGAATTCTTTCATACACAGAAGAAAATGGGGAGAGGAAATTTATGATTCTAAATTCTCATAGAATTCTCTCTTTATTTAGCAGGACATATCTGAAAACAAGCACTATTTCAAAGATCTATGAACGTCTACATTCTCCTTAATAACTTGCCTCCCAGCAAAGCTGGCATCTCTGCATTTCCTCTTCATTAATGTGCAGCATGTGACATAAGACTAAGGGACAATGTAGAGAGAAATGACAATTTCTGTGGATTTTTCAGAGCTATTAGGAACAACAGCAATAGAGAACCTCCATGGCTGACACCCACACTGTGTCAACCACTGTCTCTAAGGAGGTTCACCACCTCAAGAAGCTTGTAGCCTAACTACGTGATCACCTTAGTCTTCAAAGTCCTCAGTACATGAGCTCTGTTCAGTGAACCCTATTTCCTGGTTGGTTTCATCCATACCATAGCTGCTTAAGAACAGGATCTATTCTTCCTACCTTTTTGTTTACAAAAATCAATATGTACTGAATTGAGACCTCTTCTACAACCCTTACCAGAACATACAGTGTTTTAAGTGCAGCCTGCAAATTTATTGGTAAAGTGCTACATATTGAGTAGGCTCCCTTTGGCTTACCTAAGACAAGGCAGCATAAAAAACAAGTACTTTAGAAATGCCTTTTAGTGACAATACACTAAAAGTCATTATAGCACTTAATAGCAGCTTGCTACGTATACAAACATATCATTTTAAAGGAGGAAGTACAAAGCAGAAAGGTTCTAAATTTTTACTTGGTTGATAACTAGCTTTTAAATAGCTGCAGCATGCCAGTTGGCATGATATAAGTGCATTTTCACTTCAAAAGAGGTAGTTCACAATTCTGAATATGTGAATAAATGGGTTGTTGCAAGGTATTCAACACACACACACTCTCACACACATACTGGCACACACTGGCACACACACTCAAACTGGCACATGCACACTCTCAAACACACACTCACACACTTGCAGGCACCACTTTGACCATTGGCAACTTTCTCTTGGCTTACTCGGGCTTGAGTCAAGTGGTTCACCCACTTTGCCTTTCACCAGTGCCACCTCCTTATAGACCATAACTGTCTGGCACCGAGTGGAATCATGATTTAGCAGAAGGGCAAGAAGGAGGCAGGATGGAGTGCTATCTTCCCTAATTGCTATTTAAAGGAGACAATAAAAAGGATGAAACAAATTAAATTAGCAAAGAAGCAAGAGCCTCCCAATGAACTGGCCAAGATAATCAACTTGGAAAATTAGCTATTAAACCTCCACACATGCCCATTTTCATAATTTTGTGTGTGTGCTTATGAAATGCAAACCACCCCTATTGAAATGGCTGGGATGAAGGTGTTCTTCATTTCTGAGAGAAACGTCATTAGCAATTGGCCTTGATGAAGTTGGAACTGAGGGTTTTTTTATGTCCCAGTTCATTATTGCTCATTTCAGTCTTGGAGCATTTTGACTGGAGCTGGGGACTGTGGGAAAGTGGAGAAAATGACTCAGATCTGTCACTCTTTGCTTTATTCTCATTTCCTAATGTGGACACCAGAGTACAGATTTTTATCATTATGAAAACTCATTTCAAACATGCAGAATATGTTCCAGGAAAATACTAATTTTTTGCATTCATTTATTGTGGGTTGGCACATGTGCCATAGGCCACACACGAAGGTCAAAGAACATCTCTGTAAGTCAATTTCTCCTCCTGCCATGTGAGTTTTAGGGAATCAAAGTCAGGTCATGAGAAAGTGCCTTCTCCCATCCTGGACCCTCTTCCAATCTTCTACCTCTTCTAATATGGTTGTACCTGACTCTTGGGTATAGGGTCACTTTATGTTGGCATAGTTTGGGGGCTATTTTGTTGGGTTCTATTACCTACCACCCTTCCAATCTTTATTCCACCTCAATTCCTTCCAATCCCCTAACACTAGGTAGGAGAGAAAGAAGTTTAGAGAGAAAGGGATAGTAGACTTCATTAGGCTACTCCCTGCTGATTTTGGGTGTCCAGTTCTTAGGGGCAGGTCCAATCTTTGTCATCAGAATATACAGGAATCCAGCAAATGCAACAGCAGGAACCAGCCACAGCAGGGACAGCAGTAGGAAGAGCAGCAGCCACCACAGGCCCTCTCTGGGATCTCCCATTTACACTCTCTCCAGAGTCCCCAGAATTAAATTATCTGCAGTTGGCAAAAATCATGCCCCTCCTAAAGCATGAGACAATCATAGTTAATGGTTGTGGACAAACTGAAATGCCCCATATCCCACACTTGGACTTAAAACAAAAACATAATCACATAACTGATTTTTTTAAGAAACAAAAATTCTGACTACAGATGTATATGTACACATCTGTTTGGTTAGGGCCCACACAGTCCCTTATTCTCTACATTTTGACCATTCATGAGTGTCTGTAACCATCTCCATATGTTGCAAATAGTAGCCTCTTTGATGGGGCGGGCTCAGGATGAGGTGAGAGCTACGCTCACATGGGTGTAAGGATAGGCATTTAGAAATCAGTTATAACTTCATTTATTTTCTTTCTGTGGGCTCTTGGGTGTTTATTCCTCTTCAGTCTGGGGTACTTTCTGTAGGACTGTTTTGGTAGACGTGAATCCTTTTAACCTGTTTGTATCAAGGAGAGCCTTTCTTTCTCTTTCAACTATGACAGACAGTTATTGTGGGGTAAAGAATTTTGGATTGGCATCCATGGTCTTTGTGAGCTTGGAGTGCATAGCCCTGTGCTCTTTTGGAGCTTTAAAAAGCTTCCGTTGGGAAATCATCTGTAACTCTGATGGTTTTCCTTTACATGGGACTCATGATTCTTCTCCTGCAGTTTTCAATACCCTCTTTTTGTTCTGTCTTTAGTGACTTAGCTATAATATGCCATGGGGAGTTTCTTTTCTCATCTGTCTGTCTGGAGCTTTATGTGCCCTTTGTATCTGTATAGGTAGTTCTTTCTCCACATCAGTTGTGGAAGGTTTCTATAATCCTGTTGAAGATCTGGTCTATACCATTGTCCTGAGGTTCTTCTCCTTCACCCGTTACTGTAGTTCATAGGGTTTGGTCTTTTCATGGCGTCCCAAATTTCCTGAATACACCTCTCATGTGTTTTCTAATTTTTTTCATATTCTTTGCTTGAGTGGTTTAAGTCCTGATATTCTGTCTTCTCCTTGACACATTCTCCTTGACTTGTAAGGCTTTCTCCTGGGTTCTCAGGTTACATTATTAGTTTCTCAATCCATCATCATTTCAGCTTGCTTACTTTCAGTATTCTATCTCTATTGAAATAAGATTTCTGATTCTGAGTTTTGTCTTTTTTTCCCTGGATTTGACTCAAGGGCTTATTCCGAGTATCTCTACATTCGGTGAGGTATTTATTGGTGTCTTCTCTGAAATTCTCAAAATCTTTGATCGTTTTTGTGAGTGTTCTTTTAAATCTGTGTCCTGGGGGTTCATTTAGGAAATTCTCATTGGAGAACATTTCTATAGGACAGGTAGATTTTGTAAAGAAATATTATTATCAAGACCTTTCATATTGTTTGTGGTTGTTTTGTGACCTGGGCATATGGACTTCTGTTGTTGGTTATGTTTCTGTTGTGAAATGCTAGGCTGCCTCTCTCGAGTTCAAGTTTGGTTTTGCTTTGTTGTTTCCAAAGTTTGATTGACCTCAGACTAGGTCTGAGGAATGGGTAGGTAAATCTTTTAGATACTTAATTGGAGGAATGCAGGTGATTCCAGTTCAGTGCTGATCGTGAAAACATGCAAGTGGGACAGACAGCTGGGTCTGATGAGGCTGCTATGCAACCAGTGCTGCTGGGTCTGTAGAGGCTGGTGTGTGATACAGCTGAAGCTATGCCTGCGTTAGAGAGAACAGCACAGTTAGGCCAGGGTCTTTGGCACTCACCATACTAGACTGGTACACAAATTGTGCAACCAAGGCTGGCCTGAAAGTTGGCAACAGTGTGAGTGGGTAAGGGTTCCAGGGTCTTACCAGAATGTACATGCATAACCCTAGATTGTCCTGGTGACAGAACAGCAATGGACAGGCAGGTTTCCAGGATCTTCCTGGATTAACATTATGGGTCTATTCTGTAGATCAAATATTTAAATGATTCCTACTACACATTAGTTCATAGCACATCCTTCTGTATGTTAAGAAGCTATATTTCTGTACTTAGAGTAATACCAAATAATCTTAGAACTCTAAGACAAAAATTTCTTGAGAGCCAGACTTGTTACAGCTCAACAACACAATTATCCAGTCACTAATCACAGCTGGCAGCGCAGGCTTTTGCCTAGTTCTGAGACGGTCAATGTTTGAGTTAAATGGCTCTCTTTTGGTTTGTTTCCATTCACTTGTTTTTTTTTTTATCATTTCTGAGGAAGAAAAAAGAATAAGGGAAACTCCAGGTCAAATGAGTAGATAGTACTTTAAGCCAAGTGTCTGGTATTAGTATTAATTTTAACTAAATAGAGAACACCTAACAGCAGGAATTAGAACACATTCTCACCAGAAAAACAAGAACAAAAAACCAAAAAACAAAACAGGCTTAACCCTTTGAAATACAAACAAATTGTCTTTCATATATATATCCTACTATATTGCACATTACTGTCATATCCTTTTATTTTCGTTGTAAGAATATGATGATACACGCTCCTGGTTTACAAATGTTAAGCATTTAAAATAGGAAACATATCAAGGTGCATACGCCAGTATTGATTTCTGCTTCATTAGGCACCAATAGCTTAGATTCTCAAGAGGCAAGCATCTACCAGTAAATTAGATTGCTTATGTGTTATTTTAGATATGTTCACATCATTTTCTTATCAAGTTTCACTCCCCCAAATATATCTGGAGTACATCCTTCTCCAAAAGAATCATAAACCAAGTTGGGAGTGTAAACTCACATCTTTAATCCCAGCACTTGGGAGGCAGAAGGAGGCAGATCTCTGAGTTCAAGTCCAGCCTGGTCCAAGGAAAAGAAGTTAAAGATAAGTCTAGGACTTGTTAATGAAGGTCTGATACATGCTAACAGGCTTGCCTGATTTATTCAGGAGGCGTGGAGTAGATTAAAGATGACTGTAAGCCCCTGGCCATCCTCCTATTAACCAGACCCCTTCTTCAATCCAGGCAATCTCTACCGTTCTGTTGGCTAATACCATACATCAAGAATTAACTGTGCTACCTTTCTAGGTCCACACCCTAAGACTTCCTGCCTCTTGGAACATTCATTCCTAGAAACCTGTGAGGAGACCTTAATAATCCTGATGACACAGACCCCATGGAGAACAACTGCTACCCTGGCCAAAAATCCAAGATGAACTCTCAGGTGACATCCCATACCCAACTGCTAGCTATTTAAGCCAGGTAAGAAGTGGCTCCTCCAAACCCATGTACATCACTGTTGACAGCGAGTGCAGTAACTGCCAGATGAGCTGCTCTTGGATTCCTGACACATAAAACAATGCCTAAACATGAACCGTTCCAGGGAAGGAGTAGACCATAGTGTGTTAGCCATCTCCTAAACAGAGCCCAATATTGGCTAATGCTAGCACCTCTTCTACAGGAATTGAGAGCATGGGGCCCAGCTCTGAGAACTTGGAAACATTTCTCTGTGCTTCTGATTCAACAAAATGGTGTTAATTATTTTCTAATTTTTATTGAAAATGGATTTAATATGATATATTCTGATTATGGTTTCCCTCTCACCAGCTCCTCCAAGAATCCTCCACCTCCCCTGTCATCCAATTTCACACCTTCTGTCTCTATTAAAAAATAAGCAGGTGGGTTGGGGATTTAGCTCAGTGGTAGAGCGCTTGCCTAGCAAGCTCAAGGCCCTGGGTTCGGTCCCCAGCTCCGAAAAAAAGAAAAGAAAAAAAAAGCAGACATCTAAAGAGTAATACTCAGATAACAAAAGCAAGCAAATTGTAACAGAGCAAAACAAACCAAACAATAAAAAAAAAACAACTAAAAAAAAAAGAAGAAAAGGAGTCAACACAAAAGCACAAGAAACGCATGTAGACACAGAGATACAAGTGCTCACACACATAGGAACCCCATAAATACTCAATCAGAACGCCATAATACATACACGCATGAGCTATAAAGTGTTTTTTTAAACTTTAATGAATCATTATGAACAAAGAAGTTCCAAAGGCACCATTGAGTCTGTTCTGTGTTGTCCATCCACTGCTGGGCATAGAGCCCAGCCTTAAGAGTGGTTTGTTGCCCCAGTGAGACTCCCTTGTGGAGAAGTACTTTTGCATTTGTGAGTGGTTATCAATTGGAGGTAGCTTCTGGGTTAGGAAGGGAGCTTGTGTCCACTCCTCCTCTCAGGTGGGAGAGCACCTGATCCAGGCCCCAGCAGGCAGTCCCTAGAAACTCATGCATGCACTGCTCCTGCTGTGTTTAGAAGGCTTTGTTTCCTTGGTGTCCTCCATCCCCTCTCTCACAGTCTCTCTACCTCCTCTTCTGCAGGGTTCCCTGAGCTCTGAGGGCGGGAAGAGAGGGGAGCGTTGAGGGAGATAACCCCTTTATGGTCGAGTTTTCCAAAGTCTCTCACTCCGCACATTGTTCAGCTGTGGCCCTCTGTATTTTTTTCTACCCAGGAGGAAGCTTCTCTGATGGCCAAGCGAGATCTATGAGTATGGTGGGATACCATTAGAAGTCCATGAGAGATCGCTGTTACCGTTAATAAAGTGGGTTAAAGGAATTGGAAACTACTGAATCTAACTGAACGCAGTTTGAGAACATATCCAATCACAGCCTGAGAGCCAATCTGTCTACATAAACAGATTCTCCCATTTGACCCAACTCAGCTCACCATATAAAACCATGAGCATTGTAATGACAGGTTCTCTCCAAGTTAATATGCTGTTATCCTAAACCCTTGTATTTAATGTACTGTGAAAATATTGTTTAAGAGGTTGTCTGCTCATTAAGCTCATGTACCTTAATTGTGTTAAGTATGATGGCTTGTCATGTCAACAAGATAGAGCCAAGGTTAATTTAATGTGAGATTTGAGGTTTATTTCATTTTTATTCTGGCTCTATGAATTTTTCTCCCATTTTGATTTTTTCTTCTGTTTTCAGTTAGGGTTTCAAAAAGTTTAATTATAAGATGAATTTGCAGATCCCAGGCTTTGAACAGAAGCTATTCAACAGGAGACAAAGTCCCAGCTCCTTGGGGATCCTGAACCCTGCTTGTCCTGCTGGTGGATGTTAGAGAGTCACTCGGATAACCTGTGCTTTTGCTTTCAACCTAAAAGTGATTTTGAGCCCCTATGCAAGCCGTAGCCCATGAGAGCTTGTACAGGGGGAATCAAAGGAAAGCTAAAAGCAAAACAAAAGCACTGCCCATGGGCTTCCAAACAAGGTCTAAATAATACAACATTCCCATTAAATTAATGTTTTAATCCAAAACCAATTAAGTTTCCTGTGATTGAGACACGCACAGATGAGCAAATTCTGAACAGGTTATTGTCAGGAACCTAGAATAGTATCACATGTCAACCCATTAATAGTCTCTCAGTAGATCATTGTGACTTGACATAGCTTAATTAGTGTATAAAGTTTTTCAGAACGGAAAATTCCCTGAGTATTTGTGGGAAATGAAGGCAAAGAACACTACAAATTAAAATGAAATAAAAGGAGTCTATTTCCAAGCCATAACTTAGAATCATCTATTTTGAATGTTTCTAGCAAAGAATGTATTCTTGATTAAGTTTTGTTGACAGGCAAAATAGGGGTTATATTTCCAGTCCTCAAGACTCTAGAAGTCTAAAAATCAAAATCAGAGCTATATATAAATAGTTTAGCCCAATTTCCATCCCCCATTACCCCCAAACTTACAACATATAGGAGAATTCAACACTTTTTAAGATGATCTCAACACATGAGGGGAGAGAGAAAGAGAGGGAAAGAGAGAGACAGAGAGACACAGAGGGACATAAAGAGAGAGAAAGACAAAGAACAGATCATTGAGAATAGATGTTTAAAAGTAAGTTATGTATGGGTGTAGAATCATAAGACCACTATAAGGTCACCAAAGCCACTGATGCAGGAAAAAGAAGGGGAAAAAAAAACAGTTGGAATGTGAACAGACCGAAACCAGCACTACTCGGGAGAGGAGCAGGAGGAACCCCAGGATAGAACTCAGTTCTATGTGTACAGAATTGCACACAGAATTGTGTGCACAGAAGAGGCAGCAGTGCCAGAAGGTCCAGCCACCAAACTTGCAGATTATCTCACGTAAGCACGGAACTCCACTCCCTGTTCCAGCACTGGACAATTGTATGGTCTCGACTATTTAAATATTCTATATTTGTTTTCCTGGCTATGGAGTAAGCTGCTTGTCGTACCAAAATCAAAAACTAGAAATCTGTCACAGGCCTGCAACTTGTACTAGTGGTGCAGTTTAAAAAACCCACATGGAGGACCCATGCATCACTGAGACAATGCCCCCTTTAAACAGCCGCTTCTCCTCAGCTGTCCCACAGCTCTCGCACCTCCACACAGAGAGAAGGTCTTGCCCTTCTCATCTTATTGTTGGGTCCTTACAGGTTTCAACCCTGGGCAACCTCTGCTTCTGTGGCTCCCCATGTCTTAGAACTGTTTCTGTTATCAGATTACCTCCAAATACTCGGTCCCCCAGCAAACATTATGTCTAATGAAAACATTACCGAAGGGTATTAAAAGCTAAGCCTGCATGTGTCACATTCCCTCCAGAGTCTTACTCCGGGTGATTTACATAACTGCTTCAGAATATTCAACATGCATTTTTAAATGTCACCATTTGCAGGGATTATTTGTCTATTGCTCTTAATTAACTTTCACTTCAAAACCTGGTTGGCCACAATACAATTTTTTCTTTTCTTTATTTCTTTATTTCTTTTTTTTTCTTTTCTTTTTTCTTTTAGTACATCGAATCTTCTGGCCTCATTAGGCTCCCAGCTTGCTTTCCCCTAGATCAAAAGCAGGAAGAGGGGACTTGAAGAGGATTATCATTCTAAATAAAATACACTTCTTCTCTGCTCCTCATTCCGTGTGTGTGTGTAGAGGGGGGGGTTCTAGCTTGTATTGTAGGAATAATGAATGCAGAAAGTGTCTATTCTACAAACGATAATACATTCAGGGTACTGTAGTCACTTCAGCATTAAACCAACACCTGTGCTAGTTAAAAACCGATCCCAGTTTTTACTAGTTTACTTATTTCTGTATCAAAAGAGGGCAAACCAAATAACTACATTTTGACTCTTTCAAAAACTCCGAAACAAACAAGAAGTGCTTTCGAAAGATTTCCTGATAATATTTCTTGCTAATTTTAAAAATGACAGAGCATATACAGGCTATCATTTATAATAATAGGTAAGAGAGTCATGAGACCCTACACCCTCAGGAAGACAAACATAGCTGAAATTGTAAGCTAGAAGAAAGCTTACTAATTTCCTCCCTTAGATTTTATTCTACATGTGCTTGTTTTGCCTGCCGTACGCCCGTGTACTCCATGGGTGCAGTACCCAAGGAGGCCAGAGGAGGGTACTGGATCTGCTGAGACTGCAGTTATAGATGGTTGTAAGCCGCTATGTAGGTGGCACTGGGAATCAAATCCCAGGTCTTCTGAAAGAGCAGCTAGTGCCCTTAACCACTGAGCCATCTCTCCAGTCCCTTGTAGCTCATGCATATATATGAAAGTTTTTAAAACAAGACTAAAATATAAAGCATTTAAAAAGTACCCTATTTCCTCATGGTCCTTCAGCTAAGTCCCACTCCTCACTCAGGGCGTGGCATATGAGCATTCTCAAGACATTTAATGTCAGACAGGCATTAATATGTATATAAGTCAACCCAACCGAATTCTATCTGTATGGGTACACACATCCATGTTTTCATTTCACGTTTTTCCTTTGGATTAATATATTTTTGAATTTCCCCCATACATCATTAGACACATATTTAAATACTTCTAGGGTACATATACCAAGGAGAGGAAGCACCTACTTCCAAGGATATTCTTACATTAGGATCTATGACCACATTTGCTTCTAGAATTACTAAAGAAAGTTAACCTCTCACTACACGTTAAGAACGGGCACCTCCATAAATATCCACATGGGACATCATGTCACCTTTTACCGTTATCCACCACAGTGATGAGTGTGGTCTTCAGTATATTACATCGATGGACCCAGCATGGGCTAAGGGTGTGCTTGGCCCTCAGCCCTTAATGCAAACAACTACTAAGTTAAATATCTACAACCAGGAACAAAACAGTTTTATCAAAATATGATAACACACATGTTGCGAATATTCTTAAGTAAGTGATAGATTAGTCTTTAGGTCTTAGAAAACATGAGTGTGCCATCAATCTACAGGCACTAGCTAGTCACAGTTACCTCTGAAATTTTCTGTTCCTCAAACTGTAGGCTCTAGAGAAAGTTAGGAAGGTGAGTTAGGAGGCGTCTGAGCATTTAAAAGCATCCGACAGCACACACCTGCCTCATAGATTTTGAAACAATATACATCATAACAACTTTCTTTTATTAATGGATCTAGTTCCAAATAAGGGTGTAAATAATTTCATTTACTATACTAGTTCACTATAGTAGTCAGTTATCAGTGTAGCAAGTTCTACATCTTGGTTCGCAGGCAGAAGGGAGGGGAAGAGAGAGAAAGAGGGAGAGAAAGGGAGAGAGAGAGAGAAAGAGAGAGAGAGAGAGAGAGAAACAGCCTGGTATGGGCTATGAAACCTCATAGCTCACCTTCACCATAGCACACTTACTCCAGCAAAGCTACATGTTCTAATCTTTCTAATCCTATCACCACTCCCTGGTGACTGGGCATTCAAATATATGAGCTTACAGGGTTGGGGGGTGGGGATCATTCTTACTAAAACCACCTCAGTGATCGACAAGATTCAATTCTTTTCATGATAAAGCATTCTCACTAATTTGATTCTTTTTTTAATATTATTCTCCCTAAACCACTGGAGTTTATTTCCTTAAGTGGAATAAACTACAAATCCATAGTTTTTGACTAATTGTGGATTTTGGCAGAGTTGTTTGTAGGCTCTTTGTTATATAGGCCCCTCTCACTCATTCTTATGCAATGTTAGTTTATATATACTCGTGTTTGAACCGAGTTGATATATACGTATAACTGCGCACGTTATAAACATAAATAAGTAGAATGTGGCATACAGAGAGTCAATGCTCATCCACACACTTGACCAAGGGAAAAGCACACACTTGACCAAGGGAAAAGATGACCTAAGGAGCTTCCGGAAAGACTTTCTGACTGTGGCTGTAGCCCCATCAGAGTCTCCTAGGCTGAAGCTCTGATTCTCTAAGCAGGCATAGAAAGTCAGTGTCCCTGACCTAACTCCCGAGTCATCGGGACACTTTCTGCCAGGAACCTTTTGAAGCACTTCTTTTTTTTTTTATTTTTTATTTTATTAACTTGAGTATTTCTTATTTACATTTCGAGTGTTATTCCCTTTCCCGGTTTCCGGGCCAACATCCCCCTAATCCCTCCCCTCCCCTTCTAGATGGGTGTTCCCCTCCCCATCCTCCCCCCATTACCACCCTCCCCCCAACAATCACGTTCACTGGGGGTTCAGTCTTAGCAGGACCAAGGGCTTCCCCTTCCGCTGGTGATCTTACTAGGATATTCATTGCTACCTATGAGGTTGGAGCCCAGGGTCAGTCCAAGTATAGTCTTTGGGTAGTGGCTTAGTCCCTGGAAGCTCTGGTTGCTTGGCATTGTTGTACATATGGGGTCTCAAGCCCCTTCAAGCTCTTCCAATCCTTTCTCTGATCCCTTCAACGGGGGTCCTATTCTCAGTTCAGTGGTTTGCTGCTGGCATTCGCCTCTGTATTTGCTGTATTCTGGCTGTGTCTCTCAGGAGAGATCTACATCCGGCTCCTGTCAGCCTGCACTTCTTTGCTTCATCCATCTTGTCTCATTGGGTGGCTGTGTATGTATGGGCAGAAGCACGTCTACACAGACAGTGCTTACTTTGCTTTCAAATATCTACCTCAACGATTCTCAAGAGATTAGTTACCGTGACTGTGTCCCCAAGACACTGAACCATATAGTCCGTATGCTACCCAAGTCTGGGGAACGAATCACACCCTCATATACACGTACACAATATCTGATTTTTGAATGGATTTAAACCTTTTTTTTTAAGGTTTTAACTATGAGAGTGTTTCTACAACTTATTAAGAATGCAATTAGCATTCACTAAAGAAAGCATTCTAATCACATTTCATTTTCCTGTTCTGCACCTAATTACTTGCTTTGTTGAAGTTTTAGACACTGTCTTTTAGGGTTCTTAATGGGAACATTTAAAAAAAATAGAAAAATCATTCTTGTTTCAAAGAAGGATTGAAAGGACGCAAAGTCAACTTGTCTGGGACACAGACCAAAATTTGTAAGAAATAGGTAGTTGAAAAGATGCAAACATAAAAACTATTTTCAGAATTTTCCAATAGAGATCTCTTCAAAATGGCTCAAAGAGAATGTTAGAACAATATAATTACACTTATTTCAAAGATAGTATTTAATAACGTTTAAGACTCATACCTATATGAGTGGGAAGAGCTGATCATGGCCAAAACAATTGTAGCAAAATCAACCTAGAATTGATTTTACAAATCCTAGATCAGATGTCTGAGTGCAAACCATCGCAAACCCGTATTACATGGAGACAGTGCTGCCCAACCGTGGGTAAATGGGCTACATATTAAACAGCCAGGATAGTGGCACACACCTCTATTTCCAGCAATGGGGAGGCAGAAGCAGACGGATCTCTGTGAGTTCAAGGCCAGCCTGGTCTAGAGTGATCTCCAGGACAGAAAGAGCTACAGAATGAGACCCTGTCTCAAAACCAACCAACCAACCAACAAAAAGACTTAAAAGCAATAAAGTAACCCCAGGAATTGCCAAATGAAAAGTGTACAAAATTAAAGGGCCTCTGTGTGGCAAAGAGGGGCAGAGGAGCAGCCGAGGGTCGGAGGAAAACTTTGCCAACCGTACATCTGACAGGAAACTGATGTCCAGAGTTTATAAAGAACTAAAAAATTTAAACACCAAAGATCCACCCAGTCAATAAATATACAAATGAACTGAACAGACCATTTTAAGAAGAAGAAATACAAGTGACTAATAAAGTTTCAAAACAGAACAAACCAGTTCATTCTTAGCAAGAGGAGTCTAAATTAAAACTGCACTGAACAAGCTTCTTAATTTCCCGTTTCCTCACCCTGTGTTTACTGATATACAATCTTTACTCTGCTTGCTATTTTAAATTTCTTTACCTCACAGTGTTTGTAACCATTAATAATGGACATTGTAATTAATTCTGGTTATAATGAAACCAAGTTTTATAAAATATTACTTTTCTAAGTCTTTATACTATCCAGCATCATACAAAACTGGATTTGGGTACTTCCTGTGTTTTCCATTTAAGTTGAGACTGATGGATATATAACCATAAAAAAATACATTAAATTTCCACGTAACAACAGTTAGAATATCTGTCCTCAAGAAGAACCACTGTCAACAAATGCTGCCAAGGATAAGCTGAAAATAATCACTGCTGTTTAGAACATAAACTGGTGCAGTTGCTATGGAAATAAATATGGGACATCTTCGAAAACTACAAAACTAGAAGTACCATATAACATAACTGCACCACACCCAGAGTGCAACGTGGGTATACCGTAGAGATATTCACACACCCATGCTTATTGCCCACTCTTCGCAATGGTCAAACGACAGAACGAATCTATACATCAACAGATGTAAAGAAATTGTGTTACATATATATACTAGAGTTTCAGCAGTAAAGAAAAATAAAATTATGACATTCACAGGGAGGAGAATGAAACTAGAAATCACTGTGTTGGTGAAAATAAGCTAGACTCTGAAAGACCAATGCTACATGTTCAAAGTGAAGGAAGAGGTCTGAAAGCAGAGAGGGGAACAAGAGACGGGAATATGTCACAAATGCAGAAGGGGAGTTATTTGGAGACAGGAAGGTGAACAAGAATCAGGGAAGAGCTGACAAGGAAAAGAATAAATAGGAATAAAGAGTGCACGTGTGGTGTGTGTGTGTGTGTGTGTGTGTGTGTGTGTGTGTGTGTGTGTGTGTAATGTCCCTTTGCTTTCTATGCTAACTGGAAACTTAATAGGAACCAAAAAAAATGAAGTTTAACAAAGCCAATGCGTTATTGCCACAGTGAAACTGGGAGGATATCTTAGAAGTGTTTTAGCCTAGATAATTTCTAGAATATTCTCCCAAAAGAGTAATAGAATGAAGGCGGTGCTGAGGATGACAGCAAAAGAGGAGGGAGAGAGCTGGGACATCCCACTCTACAGACAGTCGTCAAAACTGTCCAATCAATTCTATTCACAATGATTCTCATGAGTTTTAGCATGATAAAAATGCAATGAGAACAGTAAATATTTTTAAAGGACTAAGTCAAGAATGACAAGTAGAAAAAGCAATCAAGAATGCAGACAGTTAAGAAAGACAAAAGGATAATTAAGCAAGAATAGAAAAAGTTAAAAACAATTTAAAATATTTTTAAACATTGACACTATAAAACAAGAAATGGGAAAAGATAACGTTCGAACTCTGGAAATTTAATACCAATATTTTTATAAAAGGTAGAGCCAGCAAGATGGCTCAGTGGATAAAAGCATTTTTTAAAAAACTAACAAGCCAGAACGCAGAGAGAAATAACAAACTTCCAAAAGAGGCGTCCTCTGCCCTCCATGTGCACACCCTGCCACATACACACCCACATACATATAACATACATACATCACACATGAACACACCAATACCACCAACAATAATAGATAAACAATAGAAGATAGACATTAGAATGTCAAACGATAAAAATTGTGATTCTTTAAAAATTAAACACAAAAAATAAAACAGGAGTCAAATATACCCAAACAACAAAATACCATGATGTCATTTGAAAGACATTTAATACTGACATTTTTTAAATGTTCAGTCCTAGAGCTCACCAACACATACAGGGAAAGAGAACAGCAAGGGCCCTCTCCTAGCTCATCTGCCTAAAACAATCTTTTTCTGCTATGCCCCTTCTCTTCCCTCCCTATTTTCCCTCTTCCCTTCTGCTTCTCCCCAACTCTGGGTTCTCTTGTGAACCTCCCTTCTTTGCGTTATGTGCTCATTTAACATTAGTGCCCAATTCCCTGTGGTTTTCCAACTGAGTTACTAAAAGTCCTCAAGGCTTCGTTCTCACTTTCTGGTTCTGACTTCCTTCTGGCTCGACACCTCACCACCACCCCTAACTTCTTCCCTAGAGAGAAAGAGACTTGGGTCTTAAGGCCTGGGTAGGGAGAGGGGGAGTTGTGGCCTACAGCACTTAGCCAGTTTCCCAGATACTTATCCAGCTGTGTGGGAAAAGGAAGAGGGTGACCTTCTGTGCTCACCCTGTATAGTCATGATTCTGTCCATGTGCTTGAAATCAAATAC
The DNA here is from genome assembly GCF_021556685.1 of Rattus norvegicus. Taxonomy (NCBI): domain Eukaryota; kingdom Metazoa; phylum Chordata; class Mammalia; order Rodentia; family Muridae; genus Rattus; species Rattus norvegicus. The sequence goes on along the minus strand of NC_141539.1, from coordinate 79,818,458 downwards.
TAGCTCTCTGAGCACAGATGAGGTATATTCCAGGTTCTTTAAAGTACTCTGCACAGTGGAAGGTCTGCCTCAGAGCGAGAAGAGGCATGGCCTAAAATGCCATAGCCACACTGTTGAACATGTTCTGGACAGAGAGTAGTAAAGCCTTGAGTGACAGGAAGTCACAAAGGTAGCTGTTAGCCCAGTGGTCTTCTACAGTCATCTTCTCATCAAAAGATGCTCTTAAATCCTGTTGCTACTTGTGTGGAAATGTGTGTTTTTCCACTCCCAAGCCTTGGCATTGGTGATCTTAGCTGAAACTTCCTTTCTCCTCATTTATCCCAGGTGGTTTGACAACTATGAAACAAAAACTGACCTACCGATCAATGTAGTGAGGCACGGAACTACTCCCTCACTGCCAGTTATATTGGGATAAAGAATAAATAGCTTAGCCTATAACCAACACCATTAGGAAGCAGGGAAAGGGAGAGAGGAATCAGGTTATAACTCCAGGCTAAGCATTCCACACCAGGCACCTACCCTCTCATCTAAGTTCTCTTGGGAGGGAGCTGGCTTGCTGGATCTAGCGAACTGACCAGGTTTTAGGAAGAAAAGTCTACTATTCTTTCTTAGCTGGACAACTTAGCATCTTTTTGTTCAACTGTGAGCAAAGCTAGTCATCTAACTTGTAGATCCCAGTGAATGGTGAAACTGTAGGACCACTTGTTCACATTCAGAGCTTCAGGTAGAGTATGTCAGCAAAAGGGCTGGATAAGAGGTCAGCCTCACAAAATTACCAACTAGAAACTATCCAGAGAGGAAAGTGTGTTTGTGAAAAATCCCAGAAGTCAAAGACAAAAACAAGGCCAAATCATAAATTTACATCCCAGGGAAGGGATCGGCCAGCTCGCCCTAATTCCCTCTTTGCCACTGTTGACCCATTTCTGTGGAGAAAATGTTCAGACAACCTTAGAGGAGCTTCTAAAGAAGCTGGCTTCTGTCTTGCCTCGTGGGGCACATTTGACAACTAGCATAGCTACAATGTTGAGTCAGGTAAACGGGAAAAGGTTCAGGGCTGCTGACAGCAAAGACCTTGGAAGTATTCTCTGAGATTCAGCGAACTATGAGAAAGCACAGACAGCCAAATAAAATTATGGAAACATAAAAGTTAACAAAAAATAGAACTCTTAATACTTAGAATTGAATACTACAACTAAACAAAAATTTTATTATAAAACTTCAATAGCAAGAACCAGAGTGGATTTCCAGGTGACTCCAAATTTCACTGGCCTTACCCAGAGTCTATCCAGTCACTACTCCCAACTATGACTCAACCTGGGAACCCTAATCTACCACCCCACCCAACAGAGCAATGCTACCTGACAACACGGCAAAGACTGCATCTCTGTCTGACCACAGAGCCCACCAAACTGTAGGGCACAGCCTGAGGGCCTGCTCAGCCTGGGAATCTAATAGTAACCTTGCCAACGTGGAATCACCATCTCATGGCCAAGGCATCTAATCAGCATCGCTAATGAACAGCAGAACCAAGGCAACACCCCTTCTACTTTAAGAATGAGCAACAGATAGATGCCAACAGCATCCCTGGGTATTCCCCTGCGTGGTAAGTGCTTCCTGAGCTGCAGCATTCCTGCGGCCCTAGGCACAGGCACTGTTCTACTCATTGGCTGTAGCTTGGAGAATGGAGAAGCACGTTTCAGTCAGCGTGCATCATACTAAGAGGACAACACTTTTTAAAAAGAAGTTAATGATATTTGGGTTTTCTATGGAAATAGAACCAAGGCAATGAATGATAAAAGTTTACATTAATATACACAAATGTACATATCATGTGTGTGTATATATGTATATGTGTTGTATGTCTATATTAATATGTATATATATTCATGATATTTGGTATATTACATACTGATAATATATGTATGAATATTATATTGTAGGCCTAGATTTTTGACAACCTACTTTATTTGGGGTTCTTCAATGCCTTAACCTCCCTTCTAGCCCACCAGGCATAGATATGGGAAAAGGTTTAATAGGAAAAGGGTGTTGTAGACCAGGTTAAAAGTTCCTTGGGGAGATGCCACTCTTCATCGTCTGTCCACCAGCAGTCCATTTGAAAGCAAACACCAAACACAAATCAGTAGCAGTGGCACGATCCAGCAGAAACAGCAAGGCTCCGTCAAGCCAGTGGAAGTGGCCAGGGTCAGCCAGTGTACCACTCAGTAAGGATCAGTGAAAACCAGCGAAGACCAGCGAAGCATCGCAAACAGCTATTCAAGAGCATCCAGTCACTGTGTGGGGGTCCGTTTATGTTCTTTCTAAACATCACTTGTCCTCTCGAGTGTCTGTTTTCAACAAAAACACCCCATGCCCTCTCACAAGACAGCTTCCAGAAAAAATCACGTGACACAGCTGAGTCATTTAAGAAACCAAAATTTTCTCCTTCATATCCCTTTTTCTGTTTACAAAAACAAAGTCTTTTCTCTAACATTAACAATATATGCATAATAGAGATAATTATGAGAACCATAAGACTAGAACTTTATATCACACTTTAAATAAACCACTAATGTACAACAGCATATATAACTTTACATCCCGCTCACTGCCCCCCCTTCCTGGTCACCCCCTCCCACAATCCTTCCCCCATCCCCCCTAACCAAAGTAGATAGTAACCTCTCCCACCACATAAGTTTCTTAAGTATGCTTAGGAATAATGATGTGGTTTTTTTTGGTTTTTGTTTTGTTTTGTGTTTTGCCAAGCTGTGACTGTTTATGAACTGAGCAGATTATAAACATGCCATGGGCGACGCCTTACTTCACCCGTCTAGTAAGCCTGTTTACCTGGTCTTCCCTGTTGCCAGCGTCTCCACCTTCTACAAGGTGAGGTGTCTTTTTCTTCATTCTACCTCATGGAGAAGATAGTTTGAAGGGCCACAGGAAGTTATTTGCTTCCTTGAAGCGTTTCCCAACTATCTAGATCTCACGAATTAGATCCTCCATGCAGATGATGCCAAATGATCGAGCAATCAAGGAATTATCTGAGAGGCAATCGGCTTCTTATTGATTTTACCATAGCCTCGCTTGTAGATGAGCTCATTTACTGACCAGGTTGGGTTACTCGCATACAATGTACGGTTCCACAATCCTCAGCACGTTAATTGGAGCCTTGTTGGGCTTAGCAAAGGTGCCATGGAGGATCTTCCGAGGACGAAGCAGCTGCAACGCCTTGCGCACCTTTGTGCTAACTCCATTGATACCTCGGATCCCGATGACAAACGCCAATTTTGGTTCTGCGGTCACATAGACGTTCCCAGCTTTCCTTGACATCCTAGCCATGCGAATCTCAGTCTGGTACATCTGCCTGAACTCCTTGTGAGAGTGATGCTTTGCCTTCTTACAGATGAGCTTCCTCCTTGCCTTTCACAGCGTCTTCAGGACAAACTTCTTCCTCAAGCGCTTCACTTTCAACTCTGCAATATTCCTTCACTTTTTCTTAAGGGTTTCTGGCACAGCCGCGAACTTCTTTTCCTTCTCTGGTATAGCCTGCATGGTTCCAGCTGGAAAATGAGTGGGAATAATGATCTTAATGTTTACTCTTTGGAGGGAAATTCCAGTTTGTCATATGGTTGTTAATTTGGGGCACAATTTTCCTAAGGCTATTTAACAATAATAATAATAATAATAATAGAAAATGCTTTGCATTTTGAAATGAAAATTCTTTCTGGAAAAAAAATACTTCGATATCCTTTTAAATTTAAGAGAAAGAACAATTTCTGTGTTTAAAAAAACAATGAAAATAAACACATATAGATTTGAGTTTGCAGAAGAGTAACACCAAATCCATATTACAGGCCTGAGTTACACCAGAAAATATCAGTATTTAAAATAATTTGGGGCTAAGCAGAGGTACACAGAACATACTTTCATCTAAGAACAAGAATACTTATTTATAAAAGTCAAAACTCCTTTATTCACTATGCCCTCCCAGTTCAAATGAGAGAACGTGCTTCAAGATTTCCCTGGCGATCGTAAGACATTTTCTCAAATTACACCTGGAGTCGGCAGGGGGAAAGGCAGGCCAGTTTGTCATATCAGTGTGCCAAGTCAAGAGCTGGCAAGCAGAGAAATGAACGGGGAAGAAGAAGCTGAGAGGTCTCCCAGGCTGCAGGGTCTTTCATATTGTTCATCAAGAACAACCAAGCCCAATCACCAAAAGGAAAAGCAAAGACAGGAAGTTTAATAGAATTATAAAGTGTGAAGAAATCCTTACTGGTTGCCAATGTTCATCTCCTATATCACGTGTTAATCTCTGGCCATTCATAAGAGCAGATTGTCCAAATTAATTTTACATTCTGTAGTCTAACAAGGTTCTAGGGCACCAAGTATGAATACCACTGTTTACCATTCTCAAAAGGTTTTAGAAAGTTAAAATTAGATTCAAGCCTAAGGGTCTTAGAGGTAGGCAGTATCATCTTAAATATCCACAGAAACACTCTGGCTGCCTCAGATATGAGATCGCTGGAAAATATTTCCCAACTTGGTGCTAGTGAACACTGAGAGTGCGTCTTTGGCCCCCTTATGCTTGCACAGCGGCATATGTGCTCTTACACAGTGCAGTTTGGAAGAGCAAGCATCCTAGGCAGATGTTTGCTCCATGGTTTATAAGAGCATGTGATACCATCCACATTTGTCATAGCTAAATCCTTAAAAACAGAATCAAAGAGGCCCAAAGTCAAAGAGCTTTCCTTAAAAGATGTAAACAGCCAAGTTTTTGCCATTTTGTTTCAATTGTCTTTCTAATATAGAAAACAAGCAAGTCTCCTTTCACACAGACTCCAGGATCCTCTGGGCCCAGAAAAGGTTCGTGACTTCTTTTAATCCATGATTGTTTTTATTCCTCTAAGCCTCAGATGCCAGCTGAGTATAATCCACAGCCCCTCACAAGTAAAACATTAACTTGCAGTTCATCCCAATATCTGTTTAACCAAACACAAAAGCAAAATCACCCATGATATGAATGAAGAAAACAAGGTAGTCAAACGATAAAGTTGCGGGGCTGTCACGGCATAGAGCGCCTTCTACCCTAATGGCCCAGGTGTCATCCACAAATACTTAATAACTGTGGCTCAGTTAAACCAGGCAGACTACTATCCAAACAATCAAGAAGAAATTACTGAAATCTTTCAACTACTACTTGTGGTACAATAAAATAAGCATGTGCACAGAAAACACCTATTATTACACTTATATATAACATTTATAATAAACTTATAATAAGCACCTATTAATTATTATTAATCGCAGCACTCGGGAAGCAGAGGCAGGTGGATCTCTGTGAGTTCAAGGCCAGCCTGCTCTACAGAGTGAGTTCCCTGGGACAGCCAGGGTTACACAAGGTTTTCTCAAATAACAACAATGACAAAAATAGCTCACTCCTTGGGAGACTGAGCTGAAGGGGTGGCTTTCTACACACACTGCTGTAGTAACTTCCATGATATACGCACAGCTGCTCAGCCACACAGCCAGCTTTCAGACTCAGATCTAATGACCCCTGATAGTTACCTTGATGTTAATAGTTTGCCATGCCAAAGCTAGAGCCCAGCACCATCTCCTGGGGAGTGTATTCCTGACCATCTATCTAAAAGCTTTGCCCTCCTGGCTGTGGCTCTGTATCAGGGTATTGGGTGTCATGAGCATCAAATGCTTAAGGACAAGGAATTAACTAACGTAGAAAATCTGGTTGAGTTTTGCAAGAAAAGTCTGTGCCCTAAGCAGTCAATTATCCATGATCATAAGAAGACAGGAATCAGTGTATACACCAAAGAGTGTTTGTTTTCTACCTGAATGAAAAAAAAGATAGCGTGCATTCTATGGGACAAGATATGGCTTATTTACTAGAGACAATGGTGTATTTGTAGAGATGTCGCAGACCTTGAGGAACCACTTCAAGTTGTGAAACCAAGGAGCTGCAGAGACCTGCAGTCCTTATTTCTGTTTCCCGATGCATACTGGAAAGGTTCCAGTGGCTACAACACAGTTCAAAGTTTGGAGGACTCAGTAGACGGGCAGAGAGGGGCAAGGGACCCTGGTCTTTGTTAACATTTATTTCATTAGTGCTAATTGCCTCATTATTATAAACATTATTATATTCATATTTGTTTCATCTCAAACTAATTTAATTGATAGAATTCTGTGTCCTTGCTATTATATGATACAATTAGCTCTCATTAGTTCACATTTCACTCATTTTCCCCTGACTGATTGCACTGCACACTAATAGCAATATGTAATGTAATCAGTCAGAAGGAGAATGTTGTTACAGTAGCTCTAAACTACCACGTTCATCATTCTGATTGTCTTCAAAGGACCAATATTCTTTCTATGATTTCTGTAAATTTCAATACTGTAAAATTTAGCGTTAATAATAAAAATCTTACTACACTTATTGACACATTGATTAACCATCATTTAAGTCATTAGTAGAACGAACTATTAATATATTTTGAAAGACAAACTGTCATTTGCTCCTGTAGCCTTTAAATCAGAAAGAAGGAAAACTCTGATTATTTATTTCTCCCGTCTTTTTTTTTTCCTTTGCTCCCTGGGATTTTCTTACTGTGTTTTTCATTGTTAGGATCCTTCTATAACCGTGCAGAGAGCTTCAGGAAAGCAAGGACCTGCAGCTGATGCTTTCCCTGGGAGGTCAAGAGGTCCCTCGAATCATGCTACCGTTAACTTGCAGTTTGAGCATCTACAGCAGGGAGTCTCTAACGACAGAAGTGCAGCACAGAGCTCTGTCTAATTATTACATCAGAAACGCTGAAGGCTGAAGGAGAAGAAAAGGCCAAAGGGGTGGGGTTTTTTTGTAATCAATTTTATAAAATCCACTGGGCTTTCAGCGGGGCTCATCTGAGCATGCCCTGCTAGTTTACAAAGACAAAATACACACAGATTACCCATTCCCTGCCTAGACAGTTCAGTGTGGTTACTTAGAAGGGGAATCTGTACATGTTCCTAAACAAAACACTTGCTGTCTTTCTTCCCCTAAGAATTCTACCCTGTGCACCCCACTAAACTGCAGATCATTCTGTGAAAAATAATGGCGGAACAAACTGCACTGTATTATTCCTGTGAGCAGAGCTTCCCAACAATACATGTATTCAACAGTCTTTCAACTGGTCTTGAACAAGATCATAGGTATAAGACACACACACACACACAAAAACTGAATGCCAGGAAATTTAAAGCAGAAAATGGCTTAATGGGCTTGATTTTTGAAAAGTCCAAAACAAAAATCATTTTAAGTAAATAGAAAAGAGAAGACAAATTTCCATTACTTTTGCCAAGCTGAATCCTGCCTCAGATAATGGTAGAAGACATTTAAAAACCAGAGTTGCTATAATAGTCCCTGTTTGAATCATAGTTTCCCTGAACTAGGTTAAGCCTTTAGACAGAAGCTAATTGCTACAAACACTAATTTCCAAGTCCCTTTTGTTTCCCCTCCCAGGCACCTCTGGACGCAGAAGGTACCCAATTAGCAGAATTCATGGTCCTGATTGTGTATTGTGGGGCTAGTGTGTGAGCCGTATAAACACTCTTGATTACCGTCCCTCCGTAACGGCTGATTTTTTGATTGCTTAATAAGGCCATCTATTCTGCATCAGGGCCTGGCAGAGCAGTTGGTGAAATCAGTTAGGGTCACTTTTTTTCTGGTCCGAGTAGCAGGAGGAGTCTGTGATGGTAGCAGTTGACTCAAAACATAATTACAGGCTATTTAATCGCATCTGTTTCCCCACTTAACATTGTTTGTTCAAGTTAGACATAGTTAAGTAAATCAAAAGGACAATAACGACAAAAATGCAAAAAAATTACTGTTACATGGTTAAAACTCTAGGGCTGGGTATAATTACAGAAAACATAGTGTGCCGTGATTTTTTAAGGTACTAATTTTTATTAGCTTCTATACACACTTTTGCTTATTTGGCCGTTGCTAGGTTTTGGGGATTTTTTTTTAAAGATTTCGTTTTATGTAAATAACCATTTGTCTGACAGGACTGATTTCATGTGAAGGGTCCTACAGGGACAATATTGTTTATCGTGATGATTTTTATGTACTCCTCCAGTGTTATAATTAGCGGTCAAGTAACGCCTATCCTGTTTTGTGATTAATAACTAATCCTCTAAAACACACCTTCCACTACATAGGATTGTCTCACTAGATGAGCCCAAGTGAGCTTCATACCCAAGGGCAATGCCATTCATGCTGAGCTGCCCCCGTCCTCCCTCTGAGTACCATACCTGTAATTTATCAATAACACAAAACAGCTCAACAATCAAAGGGATAAAACTGAGTGGCACCCAGGCAGCCATGGCTGCCAGCAGGCATGGAGCCCATGTTCTGAGGCCACTAGGCAGGCCATCCGGCAAGGATGACAAATCAATTCTGGGTCGGATGAAAAGAGAGGCAGCTGCTCATTCAGAAGCACTGCTCAAAGTATCGCATACAGCGTGCTTGTAAAACAAGTCACACCCATATCAGGCAGGCATTTTATTAAGTAGCCCAGTGAGCATGTTCTAGGATAATTATCTTTTGTTGGTTGATGCTACAGAGAAAGTTGCCTTTTGCAACCATCCTACAAGACTAAGAAGCCACTGCATAACAGAGAAGGATTTACAAGTGAGAGCCACCCTCCCCTGTCCAACTGTCTAGAAGGGATACACCACGGTGGCTCTAAGTCTAGGGCCCTTAAGATAGGAAGGTCATCAGAAGCTGTTGTCGTCCTCACAGGGGCACAGGTGTTTGTGAGGCCGAGAATGAAATCCCAACACTTACTTCGACTGAGGTGAGCTCAATCAATGTTGTGAATAGGATTTCATGAAAGAGGTCACCTGCTCTAAATATAAATAAGCCCGATACAACAGAGAATCTACTCAACACAATTTGAAAGCACCATGTAGTTTTCGATTCTGTGAAAGTAACCTGAGGGCCACTGGCACATAGCAGCCACCATCAATAAAAACCTTCCTCAGAGTCACCAACATCTGAGGTCAGACATCACTTCCTTTTTTTTTCCCTCCATCTTTATTAAATTGGGTATTTCTTATATACATTATATTTGCTATTCCCTTTCCCGGTTTCCAGGCCAACATCCCCTTAATCCCTCCCCCTCCTCTTCTATATGGGTGTTCCCCTCCCCATCCTCCCCCCATTGCCGCCCTCCCCCCAACAATCTAGTTCACTGGGGGTTCAGTCTTAGCAGGACCCAGGGCTTCCCCTTCCACTGGTGCTCTTACTAGGCTATTCATTACTACCTATGAGGTCAGAGCCCAGGGTCAGTCCATGTATAGTCCTTAGGTAGTGGCTTAGTCCCTGGAAGCTCTGGTTGCTTGGCATTGTTGTACATATGGGGCCTCAAGACTGTTCAGCTCTTTCAGTCCTTTCTAAGATTCCTTCAATAGGGGTCTCATTCTCAGTTCAGTGGTTTACTGCTGGCATTCACCTCTGTATTTGCCATATTCTGGCTGTGTCTCTCAGGAGAGATCTACATCTGGTTCCTGTCAGCCTGCACTTCTTTGCTTCATCCATCTTATCTAGTTTGGTGGCTGTATATGTATGGGCCACATGTGGGGCAGGCTCTGAATGGGTGTTCCTTCAGTCTCTGTTCTAAATTTTGCCTCCCTATCCCCTCCCAAGGGTATTCTTGTTCCTCTTTTAAAGAAGGAGTGAAGCATCCGCATTTTGGTCATCCTTCTTGAGTTTCATGTGTTCTGTGCATCTAGAGTAATTCGAGCATTTGGGCTCTTATCAATGAGTACATACCTAATCTGTTTTTCTGTGATTGGGTTACCTCACTCAGGATATTTTCCAGTTTTATTAATTTGCCTATGAATTTCATAAAGTCATTGTTTTTGATAGCTGAGCAGTATTCCATTGTGTAGATGTACCACATTTTCTGTATCCATTCCTCTGTTGAAGGGCATCTGGGTTCTTTCCAGCTTCTGGCTATTATAAATAAGGCCGTGATGAACATAGGGGCATTTGTTATATGTTGGGGTATCTTTTGGGTATATGCCCAAGAGAGGTATAGCTGGGACCTCAGGTAGTTCAATATCCAATTTTCTGAGGAACCTCCAGACTGATTTCCAGAGTGGTTGTACCAGTCTGCAATCCCACCAACAATGGAGGAGTGTTCCTCTTTCTCCACATCCTCGCCAGCATCTGAGGTTGCCGAGTTTTTGATCTTAGCCTTCTGACTGGTGTGAGGTAGAATCTCAGGGTTTTTTTGATTTGCATTTCCCTTATGACTAAAGATGTTGAACATTTCTTTAGATGTTTCTGAGCCATTCAACATTCCTCAGCTGTGAATTCTTTGTTTAGCTCTGAACCCCATTTTTATGGGGTTATTTGTCTCCCTGCAGTCTAACTTTGTGAGTTCTTTGTATATTTTAGATATAAGCCTTCTATCAGTTGTAGGATTGGAAAAGATCTTTTCCCAATCTGTTGGTTACTGTTTTGTCCTAATGACAATTTCCTTTACCTTACAGAAGCTTTGTAGTTTTATGAGATCCCATTTGTCAATTCTTTATTTTAGAGCATAAGCCATTGGTGTTTTGTTCAGGAAATTTTCTCCAGTGCCCATGTGATCAAGATTCTTCCCCGCTTTTTCTTCTATTAATTTGAGTGTATTTAGCTTGATGTAGAGGTCGTTGATCCACTTGGACTTAAGCTTTGTACAGGGTGATAAGAATGGACCGATCTGCATTCTTCTACATGCTGACCTCCAGTTGAACCAGCACCATTTGCTGAAAATGCTATGCTATCTTTTTTCCATTGGAGAGTTTTGGCTCCTTTGTCAAAAATCAAGTGACCATAGGTGTGTGGATTCATTTCTGGGTCTCCAGTTTGATTCCACTGGTCTATCTGCCTGTCTGTGTACCAATACCATACAGTTTTTATCACTATTGCTCTGTAATACTACTTGAGTTCAGAGATAGTGATTTCTCCAGAAGTCTTTTATTGTTGAGGATAGTTTTAGCTATCCTGGGTTTTTCGTTATTCCAGATGAATTTGCAAATTTTTCTGTCTAACTCTATGAAGAATTGGGTTGGAATTTTGATGGGGATTGCATTGAATCTGTAGATCGCTTTTAGTAAAATGGCCATTTTTACTATATTAATCCTGCCAATTCATGGGCATGGGAGATCTTTCCATCTACTGAGATCTTCTTCAATTTCTTTCTTCAGAGGCTTGAAGTTCTTGTCAAACAGATCTTTCACTTGCTTGGTTAAAGTCACACTGAGGTATTTTAAATTATTTGGGACTATTATGAAGGGTGTCGTTTCCCTAATTTCTTTCTCGGCTTGTTTCTCTTTTGTGTAGAGGAAGGCTACTGATTTATTTGAGTTAATTTTATACCCAGCCACTTTGCTGAAGGTGTTTATCAGCTTTAGTAGTTCTCTGGTGGAACTTTTGGGATCACTTAAATATACTATCATATCATCTGCAAATAGTGATATTTTGACTTCTTCTTTTCCGATCTGTATCCCCTTGACCTCCTTTTGTTGTCTGATTGCTCTGGCTAGAACTTCAAGAACTATATTGAATAAGTAGGGAGAGAGTGGGCAGCCTTGTCTAGTCCCTGATGTTAGTGGGATTACTTCAACTTTCTCTCCGTTTAGCTTACTGTTAGCTACTGGTTTGCTGTATATGACTTACTATGTTTAGGTATGTGCCTTGAATTCCTGTTCTGTCCAGGACTTTTATCATGAAGGAGTGTTGAATTTTGTCAAATTTTTTCTCAGCATCTAAGGAAATGATCATGTGGTTTTTATCTTTCAGTTTGTTTATGTAGTGGATTATATTGTGGTTGTCCATATATTAAACCACCCCACATACCTGGGATGAAGCCTACTTGATCATGATGGGTGATTGTTTTGATGTGTTCTTGGATTCGGTTTGCAAGAATTTTATTGAGTATTTTTGCGTCAATATTCATTAGGGAAATTGGTCTGAAGTTCTCTTTCTTTGTTGGGTCTTTGTGTGGTTTAGGTATAAGAGTAATTGTCGCTTCATAGAAGGAATTCAGTAGCGCTCCATCTGTTTCAATTTTGTGGAATAGTTTGGATAGTATTGGTATGAGGTCTTCTATGAAGGTCTGATAGAATTCTGCACTGAACCCATCTTGACCTGGGCTCTTTTTGGTTGGAAGACTTTTAATGACTGCTTCTATTTTTTTAGAAGTTATGGGGTTGTTTAAATGGTTTATCTGTTCCTGATTTAACTTTGATACCTTGTATCTGTCTAGGAAATTGTCCATTTCCTGCAGATTTTCAAGTTTTTTTGAATATAGGCTGTTGTAGTAGGATCTGATGATTTTTTGAATTTCCTCTGATTCTGTAGTTATGTCTCCCTTATCATTTCTGATTTTGTTAATTTGGACACACTCTCTGTGTCCTCTCGTTAGTCTGGCTAAGGGTTTATCTGTCTTGTTGATTTTCTCAAAGAACCAGCTTTTGGTTCTGTGGATTCTTTGTATAGTCCTTTTTGTTTCTACTTGGTTGATTTCAGCTCCGAGTTTGATTATTTCCTGCCTTCTACTCCTCCTGGGTGTATTTGCTTCTTTTTGTTCTAGAGCTTTTAGGTGTGCTGTCGAGCTGATGACATATGCTCTCTCCTGTTTCTTTCTGCAGGCACTCAGCGCTATGAGTTTTCCTCTTAGCACAGCTTTCATTGTGTCCCATAAGTTTGGGTATGTTGTACCTTCATTTTCATTAAATTCTAAAAAGTCTTTAATTTCTTTCTTTATTTCTTCCTTGACCAGGTTATCATTGTGTAGAGCATTGTTCAACTTCCATGTATATGTGGGTGTTCTTCCCTTAATGTTATTGAAGTCCAGCTTTAGCCCGTGGTGGTCTGATAGGACGCATGAGATTATTTCTATCTTTCTGTATCTGTTGAGGCCTGTTTTGTTCCCGATTATATGGTCAATTTTGGAGAAAGTACCATGAGGTGGTGAGAAGAAGGTATATCCTTTTGTTTTAGGAAAGAATTCTATAAATATCTGTTAGGTCCATTTGGTTCATGACTTCTCTTAGTCTATGTCTCTGTTTAATTTCTGTTTCTGTTTTGATGATCTGTCCATTGATGAGAGTGGGGTGTTGAAATCTCCTACTATTATTGTGTGAGGTGCAATGTGTGCTTTGAGCTTAAGTAAGGTATGTATGTATGAATGTGCCCTTGTATTTAGAGTGTAGATATTTAGGATTGAGAGTTCATCTTGGTGGATTTTTCCTTTGATGAATATGAAGTGTTCGTCCTTATCTTTTTTGATGACTTTTGGTTGAAAATCAATTTTATTCGATATTAGAATGGCTACTCCAGCTTGCTTATACAGACCATTTGCTTGGAAAGTTGTTTTCCAGCCTTTTACTCTGAGGTAGTGTCTGTCTTTGTCTCTGACGTGTTTCCGGTAGGCAGCAAAATGCCGAGTCCTCATTGCATTTCCAGTTTGTTAATCTGTGTCTTTTTATTGGGGAATTGAGTCCATTGATGTTGAAAGATAATAAGGAATAGTGATTTTTGGTTCCTGTTATATTTGTATTTGGAGGTGAGATTATGTTTGTGTGCTTTTCTTCTCTTTGTTTTGTTGCAAAACGATTAGTTTCCTGCTTTTTCTAAGGTGTAGCTTGTTTCCTTATGTTGGTTTTTACCATTTATTATCCTTTGTAGGGCTGGATTTGTAGAAAGATATTGTGTAGATTTGGTTTTGTCATGGAATATTTTGGTTTCTCCATCTATGTTAATTGAGAGTTTTGCTGGATACAGTAACCTATGCTGGCATTTGTGTTCTCTTAGTGTCTGTATGTCATCTGTCCAGGATCTTTTGGCTTTCATAGTCTCTGGTCAGAAGTCTGGTGTAATTCTGATAGGTCTGCCTTTACATGTTACTTTTTTCCTTACTGCTTTTAATATTCTTTCTTTGTTTTGTGCATTTGGTGTTTTGACTATTATGTGACAGGAGAAGTTTCTTTTCTGGTCCAATCTATTTGGAGTTCTGTAGGCTTCTTGTATGTTTATGGGCATCTCTTTCTTTAGGTTAGGGAAGTTTTGTTCTATGATTTTGTTGAAGATATTTACTGGTCCTTTGAGCTGGGAGTCTTCACTCTCTTTTATACCTTTTATCCTTAGATTTGATCTTCTCCTTGTGTCCTGGATTTCCTGTATGTTTTGGGCCAGAACCTTTTTCTGTTTTATATTATCTTTGACAGTTGTGTCGATGATTTCTATGGAATCTTCTACTCCTGAGATTCTCTCTTCTGTCTCTTGTATTCTGTTAGTGATGCTTGTATCTACGGCTCCTTGTCTGTTCCTTTGGTTTTCTATATCCAGGGTTGTCTCCCTTTGTGCTTTCTTTATTGTTTCTACTTCCACTTTCAATTCCTTTACCTGTTTGATTGTGTTTTCCTGTAATTCTTTCAGAGATTTTTGTGTTTCCTCTCCAAGGGTTTCTACTTATTTACTTGTGTTTTCCTGCATTTCTCTAAGGAAGTCCTTTGTGGCTTTCTTAAAGTCCTTCATCATCATGATCAAATGTGATTTTAAATCTAGATCTTGCTTTTCTGGTGTGTTTGCATATTCAGTGTTTGCTTTGGTGGGAGAATTGGGCTCCGATGATGCGATGTAGTCTTAATTTCTGTTGCTTGGGTTCCTGTGCTTGCCTCTCGCCATCAGGTTGTCTCTGCTGTTACCTTGTTCTGCTATTTCTGACAGTGGCTAGACTGTCCTATAAGCCTGTGTGTCAGGAGTGTTGTCCACCTGTTTTCCTGTTCTCTTTCAGTCAGTTATGGGAAAGAGGCGTGTAGTCCTTCCTCTCTACTGGCTTTCAGCTGTTCCTGTGTCCTGAGTCTACAAGACAGGTCACTTGGAGCAGAAAAGTTGGTCTTACCTCTGGTCTCAGGCCTGAAGTCGCTCCTCAGGGCTAGGTTTCAGCTCTCCATGAGAGCAGCAACCAGAAGGGCCTGCCCCTCCTTATGGGTCCCTGTTCGAAGGGGACCCTGATGGCGCTAGGTGTTTTCCTCTAGAGTCAGAAATGTGGGCAGAGAGTAGTCTCCTCTGGTTTCCCAAGCATGTCTGCCCCTCTGAAGGTCTAGCTCTCCCTCCCATGGGATTTGGGTGCAGGGAGCTGTTTGACCTGGCCCCTTCAGATCAGGGTGCAGTCTGAACCGCAGAGTTCCTGCAGCTTGAGTGCCCCTATCTTCCTGTTCCCAGAGGCCCTATACAGTTTCCTCTTGGGCCAAGGATGTGGGCAAAGGTGGGCAGGAGTGGTGGTCTCTCCTGCCCTGCAGTCTCAGGAGTGTCCACACGTCTAGGCGATGAGCTCTGTCTCCCATGGGGTTTGGGAGCAGGGAGCTGTGGGCTGGGATCCTCAGTTACGTTTTCAATAGTGAAGTAATAAAAGAACCCTCTGCATGCATCAGTGGACAAATGAATAGAAAGTGTGTGTGTGTGTGTGTGTGTGAGAGAGAGAGAGAGAGAGAGAGAGAGAGAGAGAGAGAGAGAGAGACTCTTAGACATCTGAGATGAGAAGATGAAGGCCTAGGAGACAACAGAAAACAGACTTTCTGGCAAGTCAGTGGCATGTATATTGGTCAGGAGGGAAATCATAGCTAATGTTTAGTGGTAAAGACATCAAGCATTGAAGAGACCAGAAATCTTTTATGACTCCTGATAAGAAGAAAAGAAGAAAGTATCACTTGATAAGAAATGATCACAGGTGAGAAAGAAGGAAAAGAAAACATGGAGAACTCCAGGTAGCTAGAGTGAGGGAATCAGTTGAACTTACCTACCTCCATAGGGCAGTTTCAAGTAGGAGAGCACTGAGACCTGAGACTTTGAGATGGTGTTCTTCTGTAAAAGAATGGATGAGGATGGGCAAGACTAACAATATGGAAAATGGGGGATGAGGGTACAGCCACGGAGAGAACTAGCATGTAGACTGAGAAACTGCAAAGTGAGCAGTCAAGAGATGCTTGGGCCACAAGGGAAGATTGCACCTTTCCCTGAATTGGGTTTCTGTAAGCAAGAAGGTCACCAGCAGCTCTGTTGTAGTCACACATGACAGTATGGCCAGGTGTCTCACCCTTCATCATCCACTCAAAACACCACAGACTGATTCCCCAATACAAACAGGACATACACCAGCAGTGTTTCCATCAGTTCCCAAAGGACAATGACCTATCTAAACTAGTTTTTTGAAGATTGCCAGGAAAACAATGAGATGATGTTGGCTTTTTTAACATATAGTAGTCATATAAACCTTTAAGAATGGCAAGTTTCATTAATGTGTGTCTTCTCTTCCAGCTATATTGACATCTCAAAGACAGCAGAAATTATCTCTAGACTCTTAATGGAAAAATCTGCCCCCTGCCCAATTTCTCTGTGGACCTAAAACTGTCTAAAGTGTAAAGTCTGTTTTTTAGAGAAGTATTTTTGAAGAGACTAGTTTTCTGACACTTGATGTCAAAGACGCAGTTGGACCCAGAATCTTTGCTTTCTGTTTCCCACCTCTTAGCTTTTCCACTCTGTGGCAGTTGAACTAACCTGAGGAGAAGTAAACATTGTTGGGGTTGAGAGTGCAATAGGGCCTAATGTGGGAAGCCTGGTGAAGAAAAGGGAGAACTTACGTTAGTGGAACACAAGCCCCATCAGGTGGTCAGCAGGCAAATCCCTGCCATACATGGGCACACATACCTCCCTCTTTGGCAGGCGAGGCTACTGACAAGGAATGCTTGCTTGCAGTGAGGCCAGATTCCAAGAAGATGAAAGCCTTATTCTAAAATGATTGAAATATTGAACCATTTCCAACTTATCTCTTTATTTCCAATATACTTCATGTCTCAGTCGTGATGTCAGAAAATGGGATGACCCTAAAAATAGTGAGGCAAAGAATATGTTCAACAAAAGTTAATTGTGCATCTCCCATAACCAAGCTCTCGTCTAGAAACATGCTGTAGTAATTAACAGAAGCCTCTGTCATCACACAAGCAAGATAGCTCAGCCCAATAAGGGACTCACCACAAGCTGAGTTCAATCCCTGGCACGAACATGCTGGACAGAGAGAACTGACTCCCACCAGGCTGTCCTCTAACCTCTGTGAAAACACACACACACACACACACACACACTCACAGACACACACACAGACACACACACATATACACACAGACACACACACATATACACACAGACACACACACAGACACACACAGACACACACACAGAGACACACACAGAGACACACACACTCACAGACACACACACAGACACACACACAGACACACACACATATACACACAGACACATACACACATACACACACACAGATACACACACAGACACACACACACAGACACACACACACAGACACACACACACAGACACACACACACAGACACACACACATATACACACAGACACACACACATACACACACAGACACACACAGACACACACACAGACACACACACATACACACACAGACACACACACAGACACACACACACACAGACACACACACACAGACACAGACACACACACAGACACACACACAGACACACACACAGACATACACACACAGACACACACACAGACACAGACACACACACAGACACACACACACACACAGACACAAACACAGACACACACACAGACACACACACACACACACACACACACACACATATACGCACACTCCTACACACACTCTCTGGGCGAAGTTCTCTGGCAACAGATGCCTGAAGAGCCAAATGACATTCCCTCTCGGTTCACTCTTTCAGCAACTATGGAGAGGGAAAATTTCCTCAGCCAAAGTTCATCCCTGAGTCCAGCACCAGCAGCATCCCCTTTAATCCTTTAAAACTGTAGCCTTTCAGGTCCTGCTCCAGACCTACTAAATCCAAAACTTCAAGGGGAAGCTCATGACTCTTCACAAGAGAGTAACTTCACAAGGCTCCAGGCAGATCATTGACATTTAAGAACCACTGGCTAACTTCAGGGCTTCTGGAGACAAGAGTCAATGTGGAGACAGGAGAGTTGCAGAGGCAGGAAACAGGAATGGTTGAGGTAACCCAGAGACCCTTATTTGTGCTTCATGACAATTAAACAATTAAATCCTTCTACAGATTTCTGTAGTGCAAATGCCAAGTTTATTTGTTTAAACTCATCAGGTAACATCTTCAAAGGATCCATAAGAGTATCAATTATCGATAGTATGTCATTTTGTTAAATCTGGTTCTTAAGCGAACACAAAAGTAAAAGTCCTTATCTGCATAATGGCTGCAAAACTTTGTATTTTACTTGTAGGCAAAGCTTCTACTCACTTCAGCAAAAGGAGCACCAGAAGCCTTGATGAACATGGTGGTAAAAAGAAGGTGGTGAAATGACCCTAAGAAACACAGAAGGGCAAAAACCCAAATGGTCACTGAGTTGCACTAGTCTTGACCTCAATTACTCTAGAAGGCAACTGTGGATTTGATGCAAATCACAATCAAAATCATTAATCCCTGTAATAATGACATTGTTTCTCAAGGAAAAGCAAGCTTAGATTCACATACAGTGAACAACCACCAATTCCACTAAAAACCTTAAAGGGCTAAGAAGTAAGCATCCATTATCCAGAAAGCCAACACCACAAACATGGTTCTGAACAATGTAAAATAAACTGCTTTGTGATTTTTTTTTAACTCCTAGAAAAAGAAATGACAATGTTAAAAATGCTGGCACAGAACTTGACACCTGGCAACTGGTTGTGAGTCTATTAGCAACCACGCAGTCACCAAGTCAGGTTTAGCAGGTTAAATTATTTTTCTCAAGGAGGGGGACTAGGTACTCTCCCACATCACTAATAGCCAACATAATTCTAATCTACTTTAGGAATCTGCACTTTGATGCAAGCCTTACATCAGAAATGTCTTTCTTTTTTTTTTTGTTTTTTTTTTTTGTTTTTTTTTTTTTTTTTTTTTTTTTTTTTTTTTGGAGCTGGGGACCGAACCCAGGGCCTTGCGCTTCCTAGGTAAGCGCTCTACCACTGAGCTAAATCCCCAGCCCCAGAAATGTCTTTCTTAAAACCATCTTCCCCTTTCGAAGCTACAGACTCCCTCGGTAAGCCATGCCTCTTATCTGCCCTCAAAAGTCAAGGCATTTAACAATCCTCCTTAAGTTATTAGTTACAACCCTAAACTTCGATATTCCTGAAAAAGAAACACCATTGCTGCATTGTATTTTTTCCAAGAAACCGTTTAATCTAGATAGTTATTTGACTCCCTCATTAACAATCTTTGGGCCAAGATGGCTCCTAATCAAATTCTGGCAGAATATAAGCACCATTGAAGAGAAAGCATGCAGATCTTTCTTCTGAGAAGTACGTATTTTTCTTTCTGGTTGAGCAATGTTATGCAACAAATGCTTCCAACTGGCTTTCCATCAAGGAAAATCACTAAAGATGAAATGCTCGAAGGGACATGATCATAGGAGCCTAATTCTCGTAAGTCATTACGTTCATGCCGATAATTAGTCTGTGTAGTAGACATGGTACAATCACCTTTCACCACTGGTCTTGGATTTGATTTCTCCAAGGAATGCCAAAAAAAGCCTTTATTTAGCTGCAGTTTAGGCTTTCTACAATCCATGTCTTTTGTAATGTTTAAGAAAAAAAGGAGACGGAATCTGAGAGAGAGAGAGAGAGAGAGAGAGAGAGAGAATAGGCACCTTGACATTTTAACTGCTTTACTTTTAATGAAAATGTTCTTTTTTGAAATGACTGTGAAGCAGGCACAGGCAACCAGCCAGTGTATATTTATCTATCATCGAATAGCATTACATGTCCTCAAATGCCTCACCCCTGCCTTCAAATCGCCCCCTTTCACTCCTTCGCTAGCGTGTATGCAAGCACACACAATTGACAGCCTTTCTCTCCAACCTGAACAGCAGCACATATGTGTACACAGAAGCAATATGTGCTCACAACCTTGGGACCAGGTCCCAGTGCTCAGAATTGAGAAATAAAATTTGCCTCCAAATGTATTCTCGCTAGGTCAACCTACATAGACGGATGGCGCAATTTATCACAATTGGTGTTTCTCCCCAACAGCACATTGACTGTGGTGAACTCAGAATAAAATTGACAGTAATTCTCTTTTTTATTTTACAGTGAATCTGTTGCCCGTAATCACTGTGGACAAAAAATTGTTCTAATTTCACTTCTTAATCAAATGTACGTTCAAAGAGCAAAGCAGGCACTAAACCAAAGAGACACTTCTAGGTCCTTAGCCGTCTAAGATAGTTAATACAGTGCTCTCCCTGCTTGTTTTAGCTTTTATTCCTCCCTCTCCCTTCTTGCCATTTCATGGCCTCCCTCTGCCAGCTCCTGAACTATTCCAGTCCCTCTAAGATTTTGTACTCAACCCATTCTTGTTCTCCCAGGGGGAGGCTGCATCTTTAGTAAAATCAAATAAGCCTTTTAATACAGACAGACTATGTAATATGTGACCTCTGCCCTCTTGTTTTACTCTGAATTTCTCTTTTTTAGGTCCATGTGAGGATAAGTGCGAGATCAGTCATCTAAATACTGAGCTGAAACATAGAGAGACGGTGTAGTGTATGAGAACACTGTTGGCTCTTCTAGAGGACACAGTTCAATTCTTGGCACTCATGTGACAGTCCAGGCCAGCCAGAGCTACATAGTGTAAGACAAACAGACACTGAACTGAACAGCTTCCATAGTACCATACAGGCTGCCAAGGAGAAGAAGTATCTACGGTCTTACCTACTGTGAATTCTAACTGCCACAACTCCAATTTTCCAGGCAAGATAAGGCTCCTGGTGCAATAGAGGCTTGACAGTTGCAGCCTGATTGAATCCCAGCCTGCTCCACAGGAAAGAATTTATGCCTGTACTGTCACCCTGGTCAAAAGCCCACAGCTCTGGAGGTCACAGGCCCTCACAGGTGAGAGGCTACTGTTGTTTCGCTGAGTGGCTATGTTGTCAGACTGCCTCTTGAACATTTGCATTTACACCCACAGAGTTGTGTTGTTCCCAGCCTGGACCAGAGAAACCTCTTTTGCAGTGGCAGCAATGCAGAGACTCAGAACTGGACAAAGTGCTGAGAAGTGACTGTTGAGTACTCAAACCTGAGTGAGACAGGGATATCAACCCCTGCAAGGCTCGGGGAATACCTCAGAAGTAGGAGCAGAAAGAATCCAAGAGTTGGCAGCTGGAGAGGGCGCTCAGTGGTTAATTAATTGCTCTATCAGAGAATCAGAGTTTAGATCCCAACACCCACATATCAGGTGGCTTACAAAATTGCCTGTAACTGTCTCCAAGGGACCCAGTGCCCCTTCTGGCCTTCATAGGCAGACACGCACACACACACACACACAATACACACACACTAATACACACACAATACACACACCCATATACACACACTAATATGCACACATATGCACACTAATACACACATATATACACACATACACACACTAATACACATTCACTAATACATACACTTGCACCCACACACACACACTAGTACATACACATTAATACATACATGTTAATATACACAGTAAATAAGTAACTGAGGTAAAATCTATCTTTTTTAAAGACTAGAGGGCAGAGGATGGGAGGTGGTGCTATGATGAGTATGAAACACTGTTTTCTGGACATGGCATAGCCAGTGTACTCATGGAGTCAATGCAACTACAGTTACCTGCACAACATCAATCCAGCAGCAGCAGCCAACATCCCAGCAAAGAGCACCAGCTGGACTCTGTGAAGATGTGAGGACACATTGGGAAATGCCCAGGGAGACAGGAGAAGCTGAAAGGTATTGTCAAAATATATGATTATACATATATTGAACTGTCAAAAAGTAAGTCAACAGACAAACACAACAGAAAGCTTTGCACATAGAGATTGCAGGGAAAATAAGACATTTTCCTTCCCATCTTAGGTTTGTGGCCAAGGTCCTGATGGTACCAGAAACCCTGACAAGAGAAAAGCGTTCAAATGTATGTATTTAGGAATATGTCTATCAGTTTGTCTGTGTGTCACAGGAACCTTAAGAAAAGAATAAACATGTAAATTATTCGGTTAGGTTGAATGAGGAGGTGAACCCTTGTGGAGAGAATGCCCAAAGGCGGAGGATATGAGCTCACAGGAAAAATGTAGCAAGATTTCTCAGATCCCTCTTGCTACCTCAGTGTCATTGACTCCTTTCTCCCCAGTGCATTTCCTTTTTAAATCTTATTTTTATTTGTGTGTGTGTGTGTGTGTGTGTGTGTGCGTGCGTGCACGCGCGTGTGCGTGCACGGGCACACATGGAGATGTCTTCACAGAGCAGAAAACGGTCTCAGGTCCCCCTGGAACTGAAATTAAAGGCAGTTGTGAGCCTAGGTGTGTGAGTTCTAGAAACTCTGACCCTCTAAAAGAGCAGCTAGTGCCCTTAACCACTGAGCACCCTTCCAGCCCTAGTTGGTGAGTTTCTTGAATGAGGATTTAAGACTTCAGGAAGAGGCCAGAAGAAGATAAGGAGAACCTGTTTACTTCTGCTGTCCGCTCACACTCCAAGACTTCATATCTCAGGATAGCATCGTATAGCCTGTGCTCTGTCAAAGCACTTGAGGACGTTATGTTCTTCCTTTTCCCCAGACTCCTAAGCTCAAAAGAGAGCTTGTGGAAATGTCTTTAGTGCTAGGTGTTCCCTATCTGTTGATGATCGTCCAGACTCTGCTTATAGCACTCTTCATGGCTACGCCCCCCCCTGGAAGGTGGGCCACAGGAACCTAAAACTTGGCATCTCCTAAGTCACTCATTAGCACTTCATCTAGTTTATTAGTATGGGTCTAATTATGTGTCCTCCCCTACACAAAATATTCTTTTTTTCCCCATCTTTATTAACTTGAGTATTTCTTATATACATTTTGAGTGTTATTCCCTTTCCCGGTTTCCGGGCAAACATCCCCCTCCCCCCTCCCCTTCCTTATGGGTGTTCCCCTCCCCATCCTCCCCCCATTGCCGCCCTCCCCCCATAGACTAGTTCACTGGGGGTTCAGTCTTAGCAGGACCCAGGGCTTCCCCTTCCACTGGTGCTCTTACTAGGATATTCATTGCTACCTATGAGGTCAGAGTCCAGGGTCAGTCCATGTATAGTCTTTAGGTAGTGGCTTAGTCCCTGGAAGCTCTGGTTGGTTGGCATTGTTGTACATATGGGGTCTCGAGCCCCTTCAAGCTCTTCCAGTTCTTTCTTTGATTCAAATCCTAGACTCTGTTACTTCAGACATGACTTTATTTCCAAATAAGATCATTACAGATATATAATTATGTAAAATTAGAGCAGCCAAGATGGCATAATGCACTTGTTGCAAAAACGTGGAGACCTGAGTTAGGCTTTCAGAACCCCCTTGAAGATACAATGAAAGAAACATCTCCACCATGTTGTTTCCTGACATTTCCATGTCCACATGGCACGAACTCATGCGCACACACGTACAAACATGCGTGTGTGCACAGACACATACACCATGCACATACATAATATTTTGTAAAAGAATCATAGGGAATGCATTTTTAAAAATCTGTAAAATGAAATCAAACAGTGTGAGGGAGAAATACCTACCCAACATAACCAGCATCCTGATGAAAGGGAATTCTGTGCATGTCGAGAACATGGAAGAGAACATGGAAGAACAACATTGTGAAGACCGCAGCCACACAGGAGGTTTCCAGAAGCCAGAACATAAAACTTAATATAAAGCTTTCTCTAGTACCACAGAAGGAATGGCACCTCCGTGGCCTTCCATCCTCCCTACTCGGTGAGGACACACGTATGTTGTTTGAGCCACCCAGTGTGTAGTACCTTGTTGCAGTAGCCTACGTATCCACCTCCAGCAGGTCCCACCAGAACAGCTCTGCTCGCCTGTGCTTCAAGCTCGGGGGTGAAACACAAGGGTCACCACCTGCCACCTGAGCTTGGCTTCCATTGACTCATTCTTTCCCCTGCACCTTCTCATCCACCCTGCGCCACAGCATTTCAACCCTGCTTAGGAAGCAAGTTTGTCACCTCTTCCCCTCTTCCTACTAGCCACACACCTGCTTGTCGTCTCTCGGAGGAAACAGCACAGTTGGTTCTCCTTCCTCCTTGTACGTTGTCTCTTTAATGCAGCTTCCACATGCCACCAGGGCGACAAAGTCATACGTCTGAGAGCTCGGGCTCTCCCAATCTGACCTCAGTTTATCTTTTGCTTCCACCTCACAGTGTTCTTTATCTAAATCCCAAGATTGGAAACATCACATTCCAGATACTATAGTATGAAGGAAATGATTCTTACAGGCAACACTGTATAAATTAGTCAACTGTGATAACAGATCTCTAGTCTGACTGGACCTTAACAAATTCCTGAGGTAAAATACTCCTTCTACTTGGCATACTTAATAGCACATTACATGTTAATCTTTCATTAACATGAAAACATAAACTCCCTCTTAAATTTCTTTCATTTCCCAAAAAAGCCATTACATTTTTTAGATTTAATATTAGTTCATATTTTGTCACTGTAATTAAATATCCAAGGCTGTGTACTCTAGAAATATAAGTAACTTGTCTAGCTCACCACCTGGGAGACTGAAAATCTACACAGGATAGCTCTGAGTCCTGGGAATAGAATCTGCCTGGTTGAGTCATGTCAGATCACACGGTATGTACAGTGGGGGAGTCACTCAATAGGCAGGAAGCCCAAGCACTTGAAGGCTTCGGTTTGATTTGGTTTGGTTTGGTTTTTGTTTGTGTTCTACTTTGTTTGCTTTGAGACAGGGTTTCTCTGTATAACCCTAGTTGTCCTGGAATTCACCCTGTAGATCAGGCTGGCCTCAAACTCAGAGATCCACCTCTGCCTACCAAATGCTAGGATTAAAGATGTGAGCCACCACTGTCCTTTCATAATAACTTTCTGTCAGAAGAATTAACTCAGGCTCTCATAAAAGCTACCTTAAATCCCATCTGAGGACAGCAACCCAACAAACTAATCAACTCCCCACTTTCAGAGGCTCTACAAACTCCAAATGTCACCTCACTGGAGACCAACCATCTAACATGTGAATCCTTCCAACAGACCAAAATAGCTTTAATCTTCCTATTCATGATTTCCCCCTAAACTTTGCCAATTACAGGCTTTTAGCACATCCTTCTTCAGGGGCAGCTTGAAGTCGCTGTTTCCTGAGTCACTTTCATTTCTGCTGTCAGGCCCTTCATCCCTCTCTTGAACTTACAAAAGACATAAGAGTAGCTAAATCTAAAATCTAGAGTAGGGCTAGAGAGATGTCTCAGTAGTCAAGACCACTAGCTGCTCCAGCGGATGCAAGTTTCATTCCAGAACCCACGTGACTGCTCACAACCATCTGAAACTCCAGGTCCTGGAACTGCAGTAACAACCTCATCTGGCCTCCATGGTACTGCATTCAAATGGCACAGAGGACACACAAACTAAACACTCATGCAAATAAAAATAATCATAAAACTTTAAAAATTAAATCCAGATAATTCTGCATGTTTGACCAATACCTCGCCAAGGAATGGCTTGTGTCACTAAAGAAAAACTAATTGTAGATGTGCACACATGCAAATGCGTTCATGTGTATGTTACATAAGCACACACACCCCCAATATAGTTTGTCATCCACATGCCACAAACATCTTGACTAAACCCCAGATTCAACCCTAAACCCTCCAAATAGCAACGAAATCACTTTCCTACTTACAGAAATGAAACCGTAATAAACCCGTGCACGCACTTCACTAACCGGCCCCTCCTCCAGCACTTGCACAGTGTGTGGCCTGCACCAGGCCACTTCTGCATCCTCTTGCTTCCCGCAGCATCCAGCACCAGTAATTTCCCTCCGCTACTCTGACGAGAGACGAGAAGGACTGAAAAACTATTTTCAAAAGTAATTTTTCAAAGTGGCACAGCCAAAGTGGCAAAAGGTAATGTTTGTAATAATTATGGTAATAAAAAGCATTATTACACTGTTGACCTTTGGGAAGCTTTCAGCTACAAACATGAACTAATGAACAATGAATTTTAAAACCACATGCTCTGCTCACACTCTGGCTCCTGGACCCCATGCCAACACTCGTTTTCCTCTTATTTGTTAAAGTTCAAGTGGGGGTAGCTCTGAAAGCTTAAATTTGGTGCAAAATAAAACATCCTATTAATTGCAAAATTAAAAGCCCTTCATTGAAGAGCCAGCCACTGTCTTCATGCCCTCCACCTTCCTTACTGTTCAGTGCAGAGCCTGGTAACATGGCCCCATGCAGCCCTCCCCCTCCCCCTCTTACTTTATGATCCTGTAGCGACAGTCAGGAGGAGTACCCGTTAAGTCAGTAAGTTTTCATAATTTCACTTCTTAATGCAGGTGCCTTTACTTTTTACAAACTATACTCCCACTGATCGTCTCTCATACACCAGCTTGGGGTTCTCCCTGAGCACTGTGGATAGCTTCTTCTCTCAGACTTTTTAAACAAACCCAGTTTGCTAACTTATATGATCTTGGTTGATTTGCATACAGGCAATCACAGAGTCCCAATTATATTTTATGCAAATAGAATAGTAATAAAATGTTAAAAATTAAATCTAGACCATTCTGCCAGTTTACATCCAAATCAGTGCCAAAGCGCACACTTGCATTTCTTCCTAAACGTTTGACCAACCCCTCACGAGGCTGTCACCTTCCTGTGAGGTAACCCCAGGCTCGTTCCATCTACATGCCGCACACTTCTTACCGGCTTGTTTAGATGCCTCTGAATTTTTAAGACATTTAGTCAGCACTCCGTAGGGTACTAGACTCCATGCCCAACACTTAATTTTCTAGTGTTGAAGATAGAAATTCAAATATGAAAATATTTAAATTGCTAGAGTCTAAACATATGCTTACGTCAGACCTCTTATTACTTCAATGGGCCTCTGTTGGTCTGAAAAGCTATTTCTTCTTCTCTATTTCTCTTCCTACCTGCTGACGGGTGGAAATTAAATACAAGTACTCTGCTTAAAAGACAACTATGCCATTGTGTTTGAAGTACTCGGAAATGGTTTATTCCTTTTTACTTCAATATTTCCTTCAAATTTACTTTCTCTAGTGGGACATGGCTCTTTATTTTCCTCTGCTCTAGACTGCGGGGACCTAAATTGCAAGAATTAGTTATAAGAGGGCATTTAACAGTCCTGAAGTTTGCTTTCAGACCACACTTTACATGAAAGCACCAGTCTTCAAGGGGTAACTGTATTCCTATTATATAAGTTTATGGATTGTTCTGCCTTTTGTTGTAGCCTCAGTTTTAAATGCAATGATTTCCTCATAAAAAAACACCGAGTCCTCTGTGGAAATTGTTGAAATGTTCAGGGATGGTGTTTCATTGCTAAACACGAGGCTTATGTGTGCTTAGAACTGGTCACTCTCCTACGGAACATTTGCTTCCTTTCTATAAAATAAGTACACTGGCCTTACATAAGCAGCTTGCAATAGTATGAACAAAAGAATGACCAAAAATGAGACAAATGGAAAAGGATAGAATTATTTAATATAAAATTTAACTACTTAAAAACGATACTACTGGAAAATAGCAAGGTATATATTATTACCTCCCTCCCGCTGCTCAAACTGAGTCTTATACCTGATATGGCTAGATGACTGTTTCACAGGACCCTGTGGAAAATGAACACACAGGGCCTCTCGCGGAGAGAGTACAATCTCAACACCATGGCAGCAGGGTACCAGGACCTGTGTGGCCCTGGGAGAAACGCATGACAGAGGAGATTTCTACCAGGAGGAGCTAAAGGACTCCCACAAACAGCTAGAATCCGAGTGCATCTCAGGCTGGCCTCAAACTTGAGACCCCTCTGCCTACGCTTCCCGAGTACCGAGGTTGTAAATCTATGTTACCACTTCCGGGCAACGTTCAAAACCCTCGGTCTTCGCCATAAGCCATAGCCACCACTTACTAAGTGTTTTCCGTGAGCTAACCCTTTAATCCACATCAAATCAACTACATCTCCATTTCTCAGATGAGGCGACTGAGGCTCAAGAGACAGTCTGAGGAGCCTGCCTCCTGAGGTAGACGGCTGCTGTTTCATGCTAAGAGACTCCTTACAACACCTCAGTTCCGGTTTGAAGAAGCAACTGTTACCTAATGTAAACAGCAAAAAGCAGAGGTGTCTTCTCAGCCTTCACATCCCTAATGCTCAGAGCGAAGGCCGAAGTTAAACAGTAAATGTTTACGAGGTATGCGCACAGTTTCCCCACCACTGCACAAGGCTCCTCTGCCCTGGCTTTCCTGCTGCCCCAAGCACCCCACAGCAGTGTGCTTGCCCTAAGCTCACTCTCCGGGAGTTTTTGAATCTTAAGATTCCACAAACCCAGGAAAAATCAAGCCTGATCATTTTAATGGGCCTGACCTGTCCAAAACTGTGGTTGGCCAATGTCCTGGTTTCATTCTATTGCTGTGTTAAAACTATGACCAAAAGTAACTTAACAGAAGAAAAGATTTAACGAGGCCGTCGTCTAATGGAAACAAGGGGGCTGAGAATGTTAAAGAATGATGCTTACCCAGCTGGTTTTCAGGATCATGTTCAGTAAACTTTCTTATAGAATTCTGGACCACCTCACCAGGCTTGGCACTTCCCACCTCTGGCTAGTCCTCCACTCATCACTCAACAATAGAAGAAAGGTCCCCATGGACATGCCCGCAGGCCAATCAGATGGGAACAATTCCTCAACGGAGGTTCTCTCCTCTCAGGTGTGTCAAACTGATAGCCATGAGCAACCATTACAGCTGTGCTTCTGCGGCAGATTTTATAGTGACTCAATGTTTCCATTCTAGCTGGGCTTCTGTCCTAGCTCCCTTTCCTTCACTGTGAAGAGATATCATGACCAAGGCAACTGTTAGTAGACAGAAAGAGTTTATTGGGGCTCACAGTTCCAGAGGGTTACAGTCTATGACTATCATGGCAGGGAGTAAGGCAAGAGGCAGACAGGCACTGGAGCAGTAGCTGAGAGTTTGCATCCTTATCTCCAGGGAGAAGGCAGATAGAACATGCACGGGGAATAGCGTGGGCTTTTGAAACCTCAAAGTCTAACCCCAGTGGCACACCTCCCCCAAAAAGCCACACCCACTAACTCCTCTCAAAACAGTTCCACTGACTAAGGACCAAGCATTCAAGTATATAAACCAATGGGGTCTACTCTCACTCCAACCATCACAAAACTTTTATATTCTCTCTCTCTCTCTCTCTCTTTCTCTCTCTCTCTCTCTCTCTCTCTCTCTCTCTCTCTCTCTCTCTCTCGCCATCTCTATCCTGCTTCTCCCCCACCTCACTTCTTTCCCCCCTTCCCTTTTCCTTTGTTCCCTCATGTATAAGGAAAAATTGACAGTGATCCTTAGGACCATATAGGATTTTCTAGAACTCATAGAACTCAGATAAACATTTACACTTACTGTGGAAGTTTATTACAACAAAAGGATAGATTAAAATCAAAAAGGGGAGAAGATGTACAGGGTAGTGTCCAAGACCAACTGGGTGCCATCTTTTGGCTGTCTACCCCCAGCAGACTTTCATGTACTTCACTTAATTCTCCATTAGCGATATGTGAATGTACTTGTGTGACTGACTGACCTTAGCTATTCCAGTCTCTAGACCCAAGAACTCACAGTGATACACATAGCCCAAGGCATCTGGAATAGAATCCATCCCTATACAGGACAGGAGACAGTGGCTGAATACATGAGGAAGAATTTACAGCATATTTATTGTAGTGTTATTTTTATTACTCTGTGTGTGTGTGTGTGTGTGTGTGTGTGTGTGTGTGTGTGTGTGTGTACATGTGTGTGCCACAGTATATCAGAGGACAACTTGGGAGAGCTGATTTTCTCCTCTCACAACTTAGGTTCCAGGTCTCAAACTCATTAGCTTGGAGACAGGAGCATTAACCCACTGACCCCTCAGTCTTGTTTCTATAGTATAGGAACTGGAGATAATCTTCACACCCAGCAAAAGGATGAGTTAAGTCAAAAGTCAACCAACCTTTCTGTAAAGGGCAATATACTTTGATCTTTACAAACAATACAATTTGTTGCAGCTACTAAGCTTGTCATTGTCACACTAAAGCAGACAGCCACCATTGTATCCCAGGAAAACTTCATTTAAACAAGCAGTGAGGGGAAGGGGCAAGGTTTGGGCAATAGATCAGAGTCTTCCATTCTCTAAGTTAAGCTGAAATAAATACTGCCTTTTCCCCTACCATACTGAGGATCAAATCCTGGCCTTCATCAGTAAGATGTCCATATTTCTGTAAGCAACTCTTGGAGCCATCAAAGGGGAAAAAAAGAGACATGACTGTAGGCGAACTAGGTGGGAAAAGGGTAGGATTCAGGGGGAGTGGGAGAGAGACAAGATAGGGTAATGGGTGAATTAATTTAATCAAAATACATTATATGCATGTGCAAATGTCATAATGAAGTTTATTGTTATGTATTGAAGCATATTAATTAATTAATATTGATGATTTTTAAAAAATATTTTAACATGTTAGGTACATATGCCCCAATCCACAATAAAGTGGTTATAGAAAATGGGAAATTATGAGAATATTCACATGTATAAACTAAAAGGTATTAAAGTGAAATTAATAAAGCTGTTAGTATTTCTGGAAAGCTGGGATTTTGGGGGGTACTTAATATTTAAATGTTATGTTACTTGAGGGTCTGTTATAAACACAGAGCTTTTAATTCTAGTGCATGATGGCATTTGAGTTGCTCTTCCCATGTGGAAATTCATGACTTCTCAACCTTCCTTCCAAGTCCGGGTTCTAGAGAATTCTCTTAGAATCTTAAGTCCAATCATCTTTTTCTGCTAACACTATAAGTATCCCTAAGTCTTCTTTCAAGTGAATAGATATTTGTGTTTGTTTAAGGTGTTCATTTTTTTTTAGATAGGGTCTCATGTAGCCCAAGCTGGCCTCAATTGACTATGTAGCTGAGGCTAGCCCTGAACCTACAATTCTCATACATTAATTCCCCCAGCCATGCTTGCAAGAAATAGATTTTAATAACCAAAAAAATTATATACCTTGAAAGGAGAGGCTTTTGTGAGTACGGGAGGAAAATCGCTTCAGTCACAGCGCCAGTTCCAGGGATTCCTATCAAGCATTCAAACCGCATTGCATTTCTAAAATGTCATACAAGGACCTGAAACCGGCTTGTCAGAAAGAATTTACTGACGATCAACTCAGAAACACTCAAAGCTCTTGGAAGCTACAAATACAATACCTTCTTGAATTGAATTTATATACTTCATAAATGTAATTCTACACCACAATACACACACACACAAAAAAAAAAAAAAACCCTCAATGCTACATTTCTCGGTATATACAAAACCAGATATAAAGAGACTTCGCATTTGATCTCTTTATCACTTATACTACCGTGTGTGTGTGTGTGTGTGTGTGTGTGTGTGTGTGTGTGTGTGTGTGTGCCAACCTCTTTGGTGGTAGCTTACAGAGACTGAAGTTTAGCACACCACAAGCAGAGACTTCTGAGGGTCTCATTTACTTCCAAGGAGCTGCTTTCTCCCAGCAGCTATGATTCCTAAGAGCTCCATGCTGGCCACTGGTCACAAAAGCCTGCCTTTCCCCCAAACACAGTGTATGTAACTTCAGTCTAATAGAGCATGGTCTAGTACCTGAGTTTGATATTCTATCAGAAAATGTTCTTAGATTTAATTGCTTTAAAAAATTTTTTTTCCTAACTTTATTATGTGCCAAAAGATGACAGTGTAGTATCTTGGGCTATTAACATGAGAAAACTTACTTGTGGGCAGGTTGCTCAGACCTAATCAAAGAAAAACTCTCTTTCTGTTAATTGGACAATTAATGGCATTTTTAGAACGAGAGCTGATCCAAGTACCTTTTATGCTCATTGCAGACTGATTATCCGGGAGAAAGTTCTGTTATCTTTATTATCCATTCGGATGGGAAGGAAAAGCCTTAGGGAAGGGACAAAAGGATTAGCTTTGCTTACTCTCCAGTCTGCTCGTTCACATTGGCCCCCTTTGTGAGTTGGCTATGATTTGAGTCTTAGGGAGACGGGATGAATCTTGACAAAAATCTTTAATAGAATTAAAATCTATTTCAGGCATCAGAAAATAGAATTTTGATTACGCCTGTGCATTCATGGCTCCTTCGGGGGGTGGGGGGCAGAAACTCCTCGCCTACTTGCCTGTGTTTATCTGCCAAGTCTTTTTTTCTGCACCTCTGTCTCCCTTCCTCCACCTCCAGAGTGCTCATATTTCCAGGACTAAAAGACAAAACCATGGGCCGGTCCCTGCAACAGTATCATTTATTTGTGTTCCTCAAGCAGCCTGCAACACAGCCAGAAGATAATGGACACCTCATTTATTCAAGCTCTGAATGATCATATTTAATTCCCTGTGACAGCTGTCTTCCCCACATTAGCATTGCAAATAAGTTCGGTTTTGTAATGGCCTTCTATTGAGCATGATTCAATTATGTGTGGTCCCGTATCGAGGCAGGATTTGGTCTTAGCGTCTATAGCAATATTTCTGCAAGCTGCTGCTCTTTACACGGCTCACATTTAATCTGCCTGTTTACCACAATGCTTTCCTTGAACTATACTGAACTCCCTACACTTTCAAATAAAATAAAGAGGAATGAATGTCATTTGAAAAAAAGCAGTTACCGGGTATATAGATCTCGCATATCCTCTCCCCCTTACATATGTAATCAACCTGGAAACACTTTGAAAAAAACCTGCCAATTGTCCCATTTTAATACCTAGATAATAAAATTATTACAGCCAATTAACCGGTAGACAATGCTAGACACACTAGGGTTCAATGCCTGGTTTAGCATATCACTAACAACTCACTGTCGGGCATTAAGGCAATCAGGCTGAATTCACAGCGGTTGTATGTAATGGAGGTGAGGAGCCGATGACTGGGAGAAAGTAACCTCTCTATTGACAGCTGATTCCTAGTAACATGATCTTTGCAAGGGGTAAAAAGCCCTCTCTCCTCAAAAATGTCCAGCTCACCAATTGGCTCCTTCTTCCAGAAGTTCATGCAGATGTTGCCACCAGCTGGGTTTCCCAAACTCAGCAGCTGCGGGAGCTGCATGTTATAAGATGAAGCAGTCAGCTCAGGAGGATAGAGGGACCCTCCCTGAGTCCACAAGACGCCATCACAGACCTTGAGCCCACCTAAGCTAACTGTGAATCGTTTCGTTCAATGTGATTTGGAGACAAAAGTTCTCTCAGAGACTTCGGATATTTACTGCTAGGGAGAAGCACATCTCTGGCACCTAAATGTCCAGGTGGAGCTGCTGGGGTAAAACAACCTACAAGGGATACCAAGCAGGCACACAGTGGGGCAGCTTAGCTCTGCCCTTTGGCTCCTTTGGGGCTTCCTGGCTGGACGGCAGTCTAGCCGGGCAGATCTGCTGAGGGTGCCTAATGGGTCGATTCAGAGAAGGGTGGGTTCTTGACTCTACCTGCCACATCCTCCAATTTTCCTCATTCAGAAATCAAACAACCTTGGTACCCTGTTCTGTATCCTAGGTCTCAGTGGTGAGCTTGGGGAAGAGAAGGAAACGTAGTGAAAACCCCGTACACCTGGCAGGTAACCCAATTGAGACTTAAGTGTCTGCGTTTCTTTTCCAGGGCCCCCCAAACCCCCAAGCAGCTCAGAATGGAGGCTGGCGTCTTATTTTTAGTTCTAATTTTCTTCCTTTCTTTTTTCTTTTTTTGAGGTAGCAGCAGGGATCAAACCTAAAACCGAATGCTTGAGAAGCAAGTGCTCTACTCCTAAACTTCAGCCTTTCAGCTATTCATGCTCATACAAACCTGTAATTCCATACTTGGAAGATAGAGGCAGGAGGTTTAGGAGTTCAAAGACAGCCTAGGCTACACAAGAACTTGCCTCAAAATTTAAAAAAAAAAAAACCCACTGAAACCCAAAAGCTCAAAGCCAGCATAGAGTATTGAATTTACTCATTATCTACTGTGTATTCACTCAGATTATGCTCATGCCGATGGCCCTGGATCTGTGCTCTGACACTGGCTAAGGAGTCCGAGGATTCCTGTAGACCATTCACCATATTGTTCCCCTGCTTTTGTATGACTCTTTATGTTGTATGTTGCAGCATGTTTTCATATCAGCTATAGCGTGGACTGATAGAAGAACAAGGGTGTCTCTGTTTAATACACATAGCAGGTTTGAAACGTGTTTAAGGCCACATACTAGGGTCGGCCAGCTCAATAGAAGTGTGTGTCCAGCTTTATCACTGAATAGTCACTCATCTTAGAAACCCCTTCCACCCTAACAAATCAGGACTGGTAGTAACTATATTATTACCCACGGAGCTTGAAAGGAAAGGCCAAGTTCTTCTCAATCCAGTACAGTAAACCAACCAATCATAAAACACCATAGTAACAGACACTCTCTGGCTTATTTGAAAAGAAATGGAATTTACTAGAAGATACTGGATCATTCACAAAGTCATAGGGAAGAGCAGGAAAGTCAGGGTCAAAAAATGAGCAGAAACAAGAGAGACCAGGAAGCCAGTCCTGCCACCATACAAAAGTATACTATGGGGGCTGGAGAGATGGCCCAGCAGTTAAGAGCACTGGCTGCTATTGAAGAACACTTGGATTTAATTCCCAGTATCCCAGTGGTGACTCGCAATCATCTGTGACTCCACCTCCAAGAGATCCAATGTCCTCTTCTGACCTCCATAGGTACCAGCTGTCCCCATGGGCACACACATACATGCAGGCAAACATCCATACATGTTCTAATTCTCTATCTCACACAAACAGATACACATACATGCACATACATGCACACACACACACAGACACATACACATACATACACACACACATACACACAGACACAGACAGACACACATACACACAGACACACATACACAGAGACACACACACAGACACACACACACACACACACAATTTAACCTGAGCAACAGTGCTAAGCAGAAAATGCCTGGCTTACACCACATGGGCAATGTTATCCCCACTGCTGCCATTGATCCTGATGGCCGAGAAACTCCTCCTTCTCTGATCTTCTTTGCTGCCATCTCTGAATTGAGACACTAGTGCAGATACCCATGTCCAAGTCTTAAGAAGTGACATGTGTATATTACAGCCACAAGGAAAGCTGAGAAATTATCAACCATTTTCAACTGTGAGAAAACTCCTTAAGATAGGAAAGTATTAGCTAAATTAGTTAATACATGAAAAATTAACTACATTAGTTAATCTAGGAAAGTGGAAGCTAAAACTTGAAGTGACATCAGTCCAACAAAGCCTTTTCTCTTGTATTTGGAAGTTATCATATAATAAGGGAAAGAATACAACTTTTGGTTTTTCTCTTTAATAATGTGCACT
Organism: Rattus norvegicus; assembly: GCF_021556685.1. Taxonomy (NCBI): domain Eukaryota; kingdom Metazoa; phylum Chordata; class Mammalia; order Rodentia; family Muridae; genus Rattus; species Rattus norvegicus. The sequence continues at coordinate 79,782,927 of NC_141539.1, read as the reverse complement.
TTATAGAGCCAAAGGAGCGTATTACAGTATGTCAGAGGATATCTGCATTCTCATCCTTACCGTAACACTGTTCCTAACAGCCAAGGTGTGAAACCAACCTTAATGTCCATCAATAAAGAAAGAAGTTTTCAGAGAACCTGACACAAAATGTTATTTATGTTCCTCAAAGTTGTTAGACAAAAATATAGCCCAAAGATTGCTTTTGTTTTACTGTGAGCTGGGAATCCTCATTAGTGAGACAAGGAAACTAATATCTCAAATAAAAATTTGTATAGATAGATGATGCATACATACATACATACATACATACATACATACATACATACATGGATAGATGGATGGATGGATGGGTGGGTAGGTGGACAATCAGACAGATAAAACAAGCCATATTTCAACACAGAGACTTGCAGACATGATGGACTGTTGAGAAAGAAGTGAGACTGTGGGGTTTCTATTTAATCTATTTAATCACAGACATAGTGGGTAAGAAAGTGAAAGCCATGAGCTCTCTGACAATAGTTTGTGATGTACCATGCTAAGGGAGCTTCTGCGAAAAACACCAGATCTTTCGTCATGGCTCTAACCGAGATCCCTGGGGCCTCAGCAGACAGCTCCCAATCTGTCACCTCCGAGTTCCCGTTGCAGCCACTTTCTGGAAAATATGAAGTCAGTCTTGCTGCTTGTTTCCTCCAGGCATGTGCTTGTAGATCCACTCCAAGTTCTTCGGGTTCTCAGAACCCCACACCAGCCTCTATGGATTCTTTGATTAGTTTGTTCATTTTTGTTTTCGTTTTTCTTGCTCTTAAGTTCTGCCCCAACTCTTTTCTCTGCTTCCACAACATCCCGGTCTGAACCCAGCCTGTCTTTTCATCTCAGGGTTCTTCACATGCCAAAATGGAATCATCTGGATGCTGGTCTCTGTTTAAAGAGAAAAAAATATTTGAAAGAATAATAAATGTAATTCTAGGTTGACCTGCTCTAGGGCGAATCCAAAGTACGTTTTTGCTGTGCCTTTTACTAGTGTCTTGACCCAATTGTACCATCATAACAAAATAACTGGCTCTGAGTAATTTCTAAGCAGCAAAACCTTTATTTAAAATTTGGCAAACAAAAAGTTTCTAAGATCAAGAGTTCAACATATTCAGTATCTGGTGGAGGCCACTCTGTATTTTTCTACTTTTGCTGTGTCTTTGCATGATGGAAGAAGGGCAGGCAAGATACCAAAAATCGAGGTTGGACTCCTTCCCGTGTGTCCTTTTCAATGGCCACTGTCCTATCCAGAACAGCTCAGCTCTCACGTCCTGATCACTTACTGAAGGCCCCTCCTCTTAGTCTTGGTGGCACAGTTCAACCCAGTGAATCTGAGGAAACACACTCAGACCGCAGTACACAGGAACAATGTGTTGTACGGCACTCTTTTCAGGAAACACGACTCGTGTCTGCTTGCCTCAGATAGAGAACTGACAACAGACCACAGTACAGACACCGCCAAAGTCTGATTTGGTGAACCACGGGCTTTATTGGGTTACACATTAGAATATGGGTGAGCGGTTACTTAAGGGTGCAGAAAGCAGCTGCATCATTAAAGGCCACCCCAGCCTGGGTGACAGGTCACAAAAGTTGGCAACCAGCAGTGCACTGAATAGACTGCAGGGAGCTCAGCAGGCTGGAAAGCATCCATTCCAAGTGGCTCAGTTGCTCTTTGCCTCTTCCAGGTGGTCACCTATCTTGTTTCTTCTAGACTGGAACCTGTCTTGTTTCTTCTAGACTGGAAGCTGCTGAACTTCTTTTAGGCTGCTGGGCTTATCTGAAAGTCTTCTCTCAATACTCTTTAAAGCTTATATACTCTTGGGAAGGGAGAGGTCTATTGAAATCTTGTCAGTTTTAGGGACTTCCTGGAGCTAGTTTGAGTGATTTACTTCCTGAGAGAAGGAGCTTCCCTCTAGTATTTCACCTTCCCTTAGAACATTCTGTTGTTTTACCTCTTTGTAAAAATCCTGTATCAAGAAGTTTGCCTCTAAAATGGAAGGTTTTACTCTAGAAAGAAACAACACATCAGTCTGAGATCGCCACATCTCTGCGGCCACCGTCATCCCCGGTCTGACTGATAGTCATTCAATCTCCCATATCCCTTACCCTCTAACTCATTTCATTGCATTGCTAGCCAATCTAATGTATCATTCATCCATTTAATAAAAAAGCATCCCTTTCATCCTTTGCACTAGCAAATAGCACAAGAGCAAGTGGAGATTTTTCTGTCAAGCAAAAATACACAAGTCATTGCATAGAATGTCCTAGGGTCAGGGGTGAAGGGACAGAGGCACACCTCCACACTGTCACTCTCAGAAGTCTGAAGAATAACTTTAATCTTTTAGAGACCTTAACTTGAGCCAAACCTTACCCTTTGTAGCTTTGAAACAGAGAAGGGTTTTAGGGCCCTGAGTAGATGCTTGGATGGTTAAGGGCTCTCGCTGCTCTTGCAGGAAACTTGCGTGTGATTCCCAGCATCCATGTCAAGCAGCTCACACCTGCCTGTAACTCCAGCTCCAGGAGGTCTGAGGCCTTCGGCTCCCTGGGCATTTGCGTACACGTGCACACACATGCATGCAGATGCCTACACTCATGAATTAGCATAAAATTTTAAAAACTTCTAAAGATGTCAAGACTAGCCAGTATGAGGAAGGATTGGAAATTTATTAAACATATATTAGTATAAACGTCAAGCACAAAAGTTAGGAGAAAAAGATGCACTCAAAAAGAAACTAAGACATACCCAAGTGCGTGTGTGAGCTCCTCAAAGGCAGTCTAATTAGCATTAGCCGTGCATACCATCTCCATGGCTCTCAAGATACATCTCAAAAGGTTGCTAGGAAACCTTTTCTCTCTTTTTCTTTATCTTTTCTGATAAGTGAGATTATAGGGTAGCTCCAGGGGTGCCTTGGACAGGATTATAATCTGAGTCAGTAAAACCAGGAGCCACTGGGGTTGCTCAGGTGACAGGGACGTGCCTTTCCTTGAGATGCTCAGAAAGTTGCCACTTCATAGCTGGGAGAGGAGAAAGGCTTCTGCAGTTGCTTGCTCTGTGATTCACACCACTCTGCAGATAAGAGTCTAAAAGCAGACCCCAGGGAGAAGGGCTGCTTTATCACTTGTGTCCCATAATTCTCCATATTTCTAGCCTGCCTCAGTATGAGTAAACTCATGCTGTAAATCTGCCCCGCCCTACCCCCAGTTTGCTGTAGCAAACCTTATAAAGCTACCTCTTCTCCACACAGCCCCAACCCCTGCCCAGTGTTTTCTTACTCTCTCCCGGGACATCCCCGCCCCCCAGAAAGCTATACTCTAGCATGCAGTTACCTTTGACTCTAACTTCTCTCCTGCAAGCAGTCTGTTTCCAGAATCATCCCCCATCTTCATAATACTAATACACCCCTACCCTTACTTCCCCTGACTCCTCTTTCCAGTTCTCTCCCAGCCCTGAGGGAGGTGAGCTGCCGAGCTGAACCCTTTCTTCCCCAACAATAACACACAAAAGCTGTCAGCAGCAATAGCGCCTGATCAGAGCAAAAAGTCTCACCACAGAACCTTCAGAATCTTCCACTGAGGATAAAGGTGACCCTGACCATGACCCCTTCGTCCCTAGGAACCGCCAAACCACTTCAGAATGTTCCAATCTAGTTCAACCAAGTCTCCCGCACTGGAAGACAGATTTTCCATTTGTAACTAACACAGATAATGAGGATACTTGGCTCAGTGGCAGTACAGAAATTAACCAGAATTTAATCCTGCCAATCAGGTTTACCGTGGGCTTGATCCGGCACCGCGGAGCTGTGGGACCTACTTCGGATGGCAGGTGTGTTTTTAAGTTTTGGAAATCAGTCAGCGCCGGCACTTGGGCTTCAATAAAACATCTTTGTTGTAATAAAACTGAATCTGTTCGGCACCTGGTATCTCTTCCCTAGCAATTCGACATGCCCCAGAGCGTGCACATTGTCGGTAGCTGTGAGATGAGCCCAGCACGCCCCGTAGAGATGCGTGTGGCATGCTCATTTTTTTTCTTGTTCAATCCATTTTTGTTTCCCAAACTGCCATCCCAGGGTGTCCTACTGAAGCAATGGACAGGATTTAGTTCCTTCTCCCTTCACAGCTGCTTCTTAGGAGGGCATAATGTCTACGAACCCGGTGAAAGTGTGCGCAGTCGCAGCTACTTCTCCATTACCATGACCACGTCACGCCTAGAAGACGGTATTTCAAAACTCCTCTCCCTACCTCTCCTACGTTCGTTGTGCCCTCTCTTCCCCAGCCTTAAGCGAATTATATAAGTGTCTTGTATAGGACTGGACCCTCAGCTGTCCTTTCTTCTCAACATCTTGAACAGCCACAGGTTTTTGCATTTGCCTCTGTTCCCTGCATGGAGTGGTTTCTCCATCTAGAGATAAGAACAACCTTCGTCTACGGATATAAACATAGAGATTTAGGAAATAGTTTGATGCTGTGTCAACCCATCTAAGCAGCCACCTCAGGTCCCTACCCCTCATGATCTAAGACCCTTTTAGTCATGATTTTTTTTCCAGATTGTATTAGTTAGGGTTTAACTGATGTGAATAGACACCATGATGGAGGTCCTTTAAGGACAACATTTAATTGGGGCTGGCTTACAGGTTCAGAGGTTCAGACCATTATCATCAAGGTGGGAGCATGGCAGTGCCCAGGCAGGCATGGTGCAGGAGGAGCTGAGAGTTCAAGACCTTGTTCCAGAGGCAAACAGAAGACTGGCTTCCATGCAGCTAGGAGGAAGGTCTTAAAGCCCATGCCCACGGTGACACACTTCCTCCAACAAGACCACACCTCTAAACAATGCCACTCCCTGAGCCAAGCATATCCAAACCACCCCACATATTAATAGCATCAGGCAGGAATTCCTTCTGTTAATCAAAGCCCCAAGTTCAAGTAAGGTGCAGGTGGTTATTCCCCTAACAGCTGTGCCACCAGTGCACTAATGGGCACAGTTCACCTGGCAGGTGGGCACTCTAGTTTTCAGAGTTTAGAGTTGAATTAAATGCCGGATGCCTTTATCCCCTCACAGTCTGAACTGCACGGTCCAACACCTTGAGAACCAGCCAGCAGTGGGAATCCTTCAGCCAAGTTCCAGCTTGATTTCCCTATGCCTTGCATCCACAGTGCAAAGTGGGCATTGTCTATGGCAGTAGTGTCTTTCATCAGCCAGTTCTGGTAGGTAACCGAGAGGCAAGAGCCTCCCTGACAAACTACTCCTCGAAGTGTCTCATACTTAGCGCTGGGGTTCCTGTTTACTAACCGTGGCTTCTGGGGTCTGCATTGTCTACTCTCATAGGGCTTATGCCTTCAAACTCTCTGTTATGCTTTTTATTGGGTCTCCTAAGTGATTTTCCTCAAACCTCCTTTGTTTTATACCCTTATGTCTGCCACACTTCCCTTTTCTCCCCACTTGAACCTTTCAACCATCTAATAGATCTCCTCTCAACATTTATTTAACTCATGTGTCTTATGCCGTAAGGCAACCAACCACCCCTCTTCCCTTTTTAGTATCTTGGGTTCCCAAAATCCTCCAAGGTAAACACACAAAACTAGATTCAGGCTAGCGCCCACAAGAGAAAGCACATGGGCCTTTGTCTCCCTGGGCTGGGCTCCGCTTACCTGGTTCAATAGAATCTTTCCCAGATCCACCCACTTTCCTGCAAATTTCAAGTTTTCATTTTTCTTTATGGCTGCATAAAATCCCACTGATGTGTCCGTGGACTGCATCTCATTACCTACTCATCAGCGGTGGACATCGGGTTGGTTCTAGTTCATCTCAATCAGGAATAGAGCAGAAAGGTCTGGGGGTGGGGGGGTGTGGACTCTGTGTCAGACTTCTGCCGAGTGAGGGCAAGGTTCTAGTTTTGAATCCCAGCACCGTAGCAGGAAAACAAGAGAGAAGGAGAGGTAAAGAAGAAAGAGGGGCAGGGAGAAATTAAAAAGGGAGAACAAGGGGTTGGGGATTGGGGATTTAGCTCAGCGGTAGAGTGCTTGCCTAGCAAGTGCAAGGCCCTGGATTCGGTCCTCAGCTCCACGGGGGGGGGGGGGGGGGGGGGTTCAGAGCAAGGTGAGCAAGGCAATTATCCCAAGCAGAGCCAATTCAATCATTCTACTCCTGGAATTAAGAAAAAATAGAGCAAGAACTTACATTAAATTATTTAACTAATTCATGTCAAAAAAAACCCCACAAGTCTAATGTATTAAAAAATAAAATTTATTCTGATATAAATATTATTAAAATATTAAATGGTGTTTCCCAAATCATCTCCTGCTCATATATCCTAACAAAAAACAAAACAAAAAGAAGGCAAAAAATCAAAAACAAAAAGCCAAGTACTAGAAAGATGGGCCAGCAGTTGAGATCCTTCGCTGTTCTTGCAGAAAGCCGGGCTTTGGTTCCTGGCACCCACATCAGGCGGCTCACAAATGCCTGCAAATCCAGCTGCAAAGAAAGTTACGCCCCCTTCTGGACTCCACATGCGCCTGCACTCACCTGTGCGCAGACATAGCAGACAGATGCACACACAATTTTCTTTGTCTTTTTAAAAACATCTGAAAAGTATATAATACAGCATACCCGAGGTGGGGCTAATTTATCTTACAGACAGAGTCAAGAACTGCATAGGAAACAAGAATTTTATGTCTTGGTTTCATTTTTCTTTAATAACTCAGCACTGGCAGAGAGACCGCAATTCAAATATGGATAGAGAAAAACCATTGTGTCTATAAAAGAAATCCTGTCGTTAAAACAGCTGCCAAAGAGAAGCCAGCAGCTGGGCCGATGGTTGGCCAGCAAAGGCCACTCGCTAGCGTGAAGATGATTATAAAATGGCAGCATCCCAGGGATCTGAGTAGGCAGCCAGCCCCCACCTTCCCAGACTGTCTGGCACACAGTACACAGAAAGGGCCCACATGAGGCCTGAGCACTTTGCCACACAGGTGAGTTCCCAGCGGTTTGAATGAGTGAGCCACAAGCAAGTTACTCTGTTGTACTGCGTGTCATTCTCTGGAAGCAACCAGGAGCCCAAGCCCTGGTAGCGGGTGCACGTTTTTTGGCCAAAGGCAGAGAACCAGTAATGAAGTTTGGGTGTCTGGAATGTTACGTAGTTCAAGATCGGATGCTAGCATTGCTATTCCATTCTGAGGAAACTCTCTATCAACCTGTAATGTAGGAGATTCCTCACCAGAAATCATGACTTCTTGACAGGCAAGAAAGGTACTTGGACTACTTTGTTCTCAAAACAAAGCAGTAGAGATTTTTGAACTACCTGCGGTTGTCCTCCTGCAGCTACTCAGTGTTTGCTCCCCATCCCCAGCTCCTGTACAGTCTCCTCAGACGAGTGCAGGAGCAAGTCCTCTCACCAGAATGAAACCCCACCCACCTCCTGTTCCAAAGAAGCCAGGAGCTCCCTCATGCCTGCCCCTCCCCCACCCTCAACCAGCTAGACATCTGTGCCTGCTTCCTTCCTGTCTCAGAATAACCTTGAGACATGAGTTTGTTCTTTTCCTCTCACTTCCTTCAGGATCCTGTCAGCCATATATCCTCAATTTGTTCTATCTTATAGGTACCTTCCCCTAAATCACCAATACACCCATGTTCTTGACTGTAGACTAATTCTGCCCCCAGGCGCTTTCCTTCCCTTTACCAACAAGTGTCTTGAAAAAGGGCCCACATGAGGCCTGAGCCTTAACCTTGCCCACCTTTTATTTAAAAATCACTTTATTAAAATCATTCGATTGCTCCTGTCTAAAGGAAATGCAGGAACAAAGAGCGAAGCAGAGACTGAAGAAAAGGTCATCCAGAGACTGCCCCACCTGGGGATCCATCCCATCTGCAGACACCAAATCCAGACACTATTGTGGATGCCAAGAAGTGCATGCTGACAAGAGCCTAGCTGTCTCCCAAGAGGCTCTGCCAGAGTCTGACAAATACAGAGGCGAACACATGCAGCCAACCATCAGACTGAGCACGGGGACCCCAACCGAGGAGTTAGGGCGAGGACTGAAGGAGCTGAAGGGGTTTGCAACCCCATAGGCAGAACAACAATATCAACCAACCAGACTCCCCAGAGATCCCATCAACTAAACCACCAACCAAAGAGGACCCGTGGCTCTAGCTGCATATGTAGCAGAGGATGTCCTTATCTGGCATCAGTGGGAGGTGAGGCCCTTGGTTCTATGAAGGCTCGATGCCCCCAGTGTAAGGTATGCTAGGACGGTGATGTGGGAGTGCATAGGTGCAAGGGTGGGCATCTTCATAGAAACAGAAGGAGGAGGAACCAGGAAAGGGAAAAACAGTTGAATGTAAAGAAAATATTCAATAAAAATTAAAAAAATTCTAGTTGAATCCTACTTCTGGTGAGAATTCTGATGTCACGTTTTCTAAGTCCAGTTAAGATCAAGGTAACAAATCTGCATTTCATGGCATAAGTGACTGAGTCATGCCCGATAGCCAGGAGCCCTCAAACTGTATGGCAGCATACAGCACACTTGTTCTATTCTTGCCACAACAGTCTTGAGATCAGAGGACCAGTTACCAGGGCATCCGTGTTTCATGGAACAACTTGGAAACTCGGGACTTTCCCTGTCATTGGCTCATCTGATTTCAATGTGTATTTAAATCACTGAGGCTCTGGTTTAAAATGCAGTTTCTCAGGGAAGATTCCCCCTCTGGGTTAAATACAAAATGTCATTTCCTAACCCAGAGAGCTGGGACATGGAAAGCTGTCATCTCCCCAAATGCAACCATCCCTAAACTATTAAGATGCTGCATAAGGGCCACTTCCCAGTTCTGGTATGGTTATAAACATACATTATTGGGAGTGAAGATGAAAAATGAAACATTAATTTTTTTAATTATTTTTTCTAAATCACTTCCACCCAGCTCCATGTTCCCACCTCATGTTCCCACCTCTCAGATTTATGATCTCATCTTCTTTATTTTACGTTTGTAGAGATATATAAACATACATACTTATATCACCTCTATCACCTTATATGTTTATACCATCTATCCACCTACCTATCGAGCCTATTGAGTCCATTGAGTGTTCCTCATATGTACATGTATTTAGAGCTGACCACTTGGGACCTATCGTCAGTGGGCTCGTTCCTAGAGAAAACAGATTCTCCTGTTCTCAGCAGCCACCACTTGGCTGAAGTTCTTCATCCAGCTCGGAATTTTCCCCCATCCATGTCCGTGTGCCATCTGCTATTGTCTTTGTGTGGGTCTTGCTTAGGAAGCCATAATGTTGTGATTTCACAGGTGCTTCTTCTCCATCATGTCTAAAATCAAGCAGCAGATATCCTGGTTTCCTGACTGATAAAATCTTCCCACCCTCCTCTTCCTCAATTTTCCCTGAGCCCTGGGTATAGAGGTCGCCTTGCAAACATAAGCTGGCAAAGAAACTCATGAAGAATTGGTCTCTTTTAAGCATAATATCCAAAGCGAAATGATCACTGTGATTGTTGTTGATTTGCTGTTGTTATCATTGTTATTGATTTGTTTTGCTTTTAATGAAGTTTCTGGTCTAGAAGTCAAGAGAAGCCCTGACTTTGCATTTCTAACAAGTCCGTGATGAATGCTAACCTGCCAGATTATTAATCGCTCGCTGAATAAAAAGCTCTAGGGTGTGGCCTCTTCCTGATTAATTAAATCTGAGCCACAGGACCCTGCGTGTCAAAGGCCTGTGGAAGAATGTGAGTGTGTTGGGACTTAGGAGTCAGGCTCAGAACTCTTGTTTGCCGGTATTCCAGTAGCCACACCTGGATTTAAAAAGACTGGGGACATGGGTAGATGTTACTTTTTATCAGTTATAGTATTTTCTGAGAGGGACTAAAACCAGAGCAGAAATGTTTGGCTCTCAAGCATGACCCAAAACCAAGACAATGTCTGGAATATAGTCAGGTATTTCACTACATTGGAATTAAAGGTTTCGAATAGGAACAGCTAGTGCTCCACATAGGCGGTCAGGTCAATGAGAGAGTCCCTTGCACTGCTGCACTGAGACTCTAGAAGGTACGTTTATCCCAGAGAGGGATGGTGGTTTGGGATACTCAGGACTGAGCTGTCCTCTACCTTTTCTGCTCTATTTTGTCATGGGTTCACGTCCACATAGCCATGTATAACTCAGAGCACAGTACACAATGGGAGACCCCTTTGGAGCTTGGTCTTGTGCTGCCTGAGCAGATTTGCCTGGAGTGTTGCTACTACTACTGTTAGCATTTTGTCTAAGCTTCACCCACACAGTTACCTGGCAACAGCCAGGTATGCCTGACAATGTAATAGGGATTGCTTGCCCCCTCCTCACTCTCTTGCTCCTCTCTTACCCTCTTCCCCCTTTGTCCCTTCTCTCTCAATTCCCCTCCACCATTCTCTCCACATGCTCATGGTTGGTCTCTTCTTCTTCTTCTTCTTCTTCTTCTTCTTCTTCTTCTTCTTCTTCTTCTTCTTCTTCTCTCTCTCTCTCTCTCTCTCTCTCTCTCTCTCTCTCTCTCTCTCTCTCTCTCTTTCTCTTCCTCTCTGCCCTACTATCCTCTTAACTCCTCTCCCCATGCCCTGACTCCCTGAATCAACTCTATTCTATACTATACCATGGTATGGCTGGTACCTCAGGGGGAAGGGATGTCTCAACATCGGCCTGCTGAGGCACCCCCTTTCCCCACACCTCACCATACCTCCATAGAACATATCCCCCCTTTATCTTTTTATAAAAACAATATTGGTGCCGAAACCCGGGACATATTCCTCTCTTTATCTTTTTATAAACACATCAACTACATTTTTCTAAATTCACTCTGCATTAAAGAACACATTTTAGAAAAGGACTTTTTGAGGTTAAATTCTAGTTCTGCTGTTTTCTGTGAGACTAGAGGCAACATAGACATTTCTCTGTTTCTCAAGACAAATATAACACCTCGTTGGACATTCTGAAAATTGAATGGGGTAATGTATCTAAAAATATCACACAATACCTGATGCACAGTAATTCTTAAATGTCACATTATATCATGTATATGCATGTATACATACATATGTACATATATGCATTCCTCATGAAATTTAATTCCTTAAAACACTAATCTCACCAACATGACCCAACGCTAATTTCCCATTGCTGTTGCTTTCTTTTCCCTCTCTTACCAAAGACTTGAAAAACAAGCCAGTTGAGTTTTAATGGTGACTCTGACAACCTTATAGATCTTAATATGTTGGGTGTGTTAGAAACATGTCTCAACAACATATAACAAGGACACATGCTCCACTATGTTCATAGCAGCCTTATTTATAATAGCCAAAAGCTGGAAACAACCCAGATGCCCTTCAACAGAGGAATGGATACAGAAAATGTGGTACATCTACACAATGGAGTACTACTCAGCTATCAAAAACAATGACGTCATGAAATTCATAAGCAAATGGATTGAACTAGAAAATATCATACTGAGTGAGGTAACCCAACCACAAAAAAAAAAATACATGATGATATGCACTCATTGGATATTAGGCCAAAAGCTCAAATTACCCAAGATACAATCCACAGAGCACATGAAGCTCAAGAAGGAGGACAACCAAAGTGCAGATGCTTCAGTCCTTTCAGTCCTTCTTAAAAGGGAGAACAAAAATTATATATATAATTTTTTATAAACACACACACACATATATATATGTATATATATGTATATATGTATATATATATATATATATTTAGACAGTGTTGATGAAGTCAAGAAGTACATGGTGACAGGAGCCTGATATAGCTGTCTCCTGAGAGGCTCTGCCAGAGCATGACAAATACAGAGGTAGATGCTCACAGACAACCATTGAACTAAGAATGGGGTCTTCATTGGAGGAGTTAGAGAAAGGATTGAAGGAACTGAAGGGGTTTGCAACCCCATAGGAAGAACAATACCAACCAACCAGAACTCCCAGGGACTAAACCACCATCCAAAGACTACATATGGACAGACCCATGGCTCCAGCTGCATATGTAGCAGAGGATGACCTTGTTGGGCACCAGTGGGAGAAGCCCTTGGTCCTCTGTGTAGGGGACCCCAGTGTAGGGAAATGTCAGAACTGGAAGGCGGGAAAGGTGGTGGATGGGGGTTCACCCTCATAGACACAGGGGGGCAGATGGGATAGGGGGGTTGTGGATGGGAAATCAGAAAAGGGGATAACATTTGAAATGTAAATAAAAGAAATCCAATTTAAAAACCTGTAAATACAGAGAGAGAGAGAGAGAGAGAGAGAGAGAGAGAGAGAGAGAAATACATAATAGATAGACAGAAATTCTGCAAGCCAATTTTTAAAGAATTTAAGGGAAGAGAACGGGGAGATTATGAGGATACAAGGGAGGGGAAATGTAATCAGGATGTAAATTTAAAAATTACTAATATGAAAAAACTGTATGTCTATCTATGAGATATACATGTTTATATAAGCTATATAATGTGTATATGCAAGTTATACACACAGATACACACACACACATAGTAACTTTAGATAAATATAAAATAGTAATTTTTTAAGAGTTCTCAAAATAAAAGGAATTGAACTGGATCTTCGTTCTCCAGGGACATGAAAGGCTAGCAGAAGCAGGAAAGCCATCGGCTTTGGGCTTTGTTGACACCTTCCCATTCAAGCCTCATACTCCCTTTGAGGTGGGAATTACTATCATCTTTATGTGATGAAGAAGCAGAAATGGGAAGAAGCTGAACAAAGCCCCTGTGCAAGGTCTCCCAGCCAGGGAGTTACAGTAGATCCATGCCTTAAACTCAACATTTCCCAACATATTCAGATGGCAGCCCTCCTGCAGAGCACTTTAATGAAATAAACTGATTGTGTGTTGGTCCTGACATCATAAAAGCTTTGGCATGGAGGAGTCACATAGTTAAAAATTCTGCAGTTATTACCCACCCTATAGGTGCGATTGGTCCTTATGATTTGTGGACCCTCCCTGGGCCCTGGCCACTGGGTTGTTTGTTCTGGGGTGAGTGTTTGCAGAGTAAGAGACAAAAAATGATAAGGGTTTTAATCTTAACAGAATCTGTTGATTATACTGCACCTGTATTGCTATGTGAATCCAAAATGGGCCCCACTAATTCACAGCCACCTTACACACCAGCCTTTCTGTAAAACGGAGGAACCATGTCTGAATCTTGTCAGGCACGGCAGCATAATAAAAACTCCTATCACAAGGGGATTTCCTGTGTGTCTATAATGTTCCACTAATTAAGTCTTGGAAGCATTTAAAACGGTCTTCAGTATGTATACCCACAGTGCAGCCTTAAAGAAAAAACTCCACTTCAAGTCATGCACCGACAACAGTGAGCAAATGGATTTGAATTGTCAGAGATGATAATGATGTAAAATACAATGTTCTCCCCAAGAAGATTACTTGTTCAGACATGCAGCTTATAGAGGCCAACTTTTGTTTCTTTCTTAAGGTAATTTCCCCCTTGTAGTACATCAGATAATTATGTACAGATAACCAATTAGTTAAGGTGGGTGTGGGGGTTGTGGGTGGGTGGGGGTGGCATAGTGTATTTGTGTGGATATGTGTATGTTGGTATGCATATGCATGTTGGGGGCAGTGTGTGTGTGTGTGTGTGTGTGTGTGTGTGTGTGTGTGTGTGTGTTTAAGTCCATAAACAAAGGGGTCAAAGTTCTTAGCCATAAACTAAAGAAAGAGCGACTAGAAACTATTTCTATTCCAGTGGTAAAAGGATAAACATTAATTTAATAAACACTACATTGTGGTGCTGTCATTTTTTGTCTTTTCATATCTGATTTACCTTCAAGTAAATCTCACTAAGAGATGATCTGGAAGGAACTAAAACAAGTCACCACTAGAAGTCACTACCAATTTATAACTATTCAATTCCAATAATAAATGCATAAAGCACTTTTAAAACATAGGCCTACCTATGCCTTAATGCTTAGTAGTAAATATATTTACTATGTATATGTAGTAAATCCAATCCAGGCCCAGTTTTACACTCATTCATTAAATAAAAACCTAATTCTGTAATCAAAATGATCTTATAACATAGCATGGAAAACGTGAACATGATTTAAGAAAAATAAAAGACTCGCAGAGTCTGAGTTCTGTTTAATCTCCACACATAATAGTTTGCTCATAAGCTAAACAAGATTGTGGGCTTCAACATACAAGAGGCTTGTAAGGCAAATAAATAAAATGTTGAAAAAATACTTCTAATTGAAGGGTGAAACTGTCGTACTTAACACAGTCCTGCCACCAGGGTATCCAAGCCTGAAGGCATCATTCCTAAAACATAGTCTACTACATCAGGATGTTGGAATGGCGTGGCAGGCACAGCATCCGATGAATCGAGTCTGGTGCCTGGGATCCACAGATGCGGGATGATTCCACAAGCTGTTCTCTCATCACCACACATATACTTCCGCCTACAGTTTTCTCACCACTTCCTTGATTCTGCAGTGTTCAATATCGAGCCAGCCCCCTGCCATCCCAGTGACCATGTGATGGTTACAAAGATGATGAACTATGACCAGGATTAGCATCTCATAGGACATAAATAGCAATGGCTGACTTTCCAGACGTTCTTCCAAGTCCTGGAGAGAGGCACAGGAATCTTGCCCCCTTATCTTGCCCAGCTGTGAGAACATTCTGTCCCCCGGCACCTCAACCTTTAGCCTGTGACTCCCCTCTTTCCCATTCCATTTTTTTTTAGTTTCTTGAAGCCTGTGTTGTAATTTTAGTGACTACATTGTTTTTTCTTAGTTGAGTGAGCTAAGTGCCTTCTGCCTCCCCACCAACCTGACACCTTAGATTCAGATTATATCATCAGATATGAATGGGAGTCTATTTCAAAGGCCACGCTACTATGAAACAAAATTGATACTACCCAAAAACATACATCTTAAATGGGCTAAGTAAACCACAGTGTTTGCTAACAGTCACGCATTTGGCAAATTTTCATTACAATATTTCATAGCTAATTGTCTTCTGAATGTGATCATTTCTTTCTCGTTGGGAAGTAGACCTTCTGTCCTTTAGTGGCATTCTAAAAGGTGAATTCTCTGTTTAGGTTACTTAGTGTCTTGTACACAAGCCTTCCTCTGGTCCTATTCTCTGCCTGCGTTGCATATTTCACTATCCCTCTCTCCCAGATAGACTAGAACATTCATTTCTACAGGTGTACAAAGTGTCTGTCTTCTCTGAACACTCATGTGCCAGCCTCTGGCTGGCCTTCCCTCACCTTCTTCTCTTCTGTTCTTAAGGTCTACGTACTTTCCAGATCCCAGCTGAAGGATCACCTCTTCCTGAAATCCCTTCATGTCACCACTCTCTTCCCACATCATGTTGGGAGTTCCCCCACACCATACCTCTACTCTGTCATAGTCTTACCAGACTAGGGGACCATCACATATGCATGTGCACACACCTACATACTAGCTGCTCTGTGAGCATAGTTGAATTTTGTATTTATGTTATATAAACATGTGTATTTATGTTAGGTGTGACAGAGGTGACAGACTAGTCCTCTTCCCCTAAGAGTTTGTGTTTTCTTTCAAAGTCACCCACAGGAACCAGAAAAATCACTTGTCATGGTATCAGTTTCCATTTGAAGAACCTCTATACCAACTTCCTATAACAAAGGTAGGAAGATTCTAGAAAGATTTCCTCCACAGTCGTAGTTATCGTCCAATAACTGTGGTACTGAAGTTGCTTTGCAAAGCTAAATCTTAGTATATTTCTATCGACTGTGTGAGAATTACTGGTATCTCACCATGCCGCATGATTAAGTGAAACTGCAGAGGAAGCCTTTAATCTCAGTTACAATGTAAGGTCGGTGTCTTTTTAAACCCTTTGAGTATTTTACAGACAGCAAATGGTTAATGATGACAGTGACGATTGTGGATTGTGTTAATGACAGTGATAGGTATAAATAAAAGAATAACACGCAGCTGAGAGCTCCCCAGCGGCCCTCAAACCGCTTTCAACTTGTTCCGTGGGAGGCTCGTTTTTGTAGCTCGATGACATCATGAAAGAAATTCCCAGTTTAAAAAAGAAAACCAATTCTGAGAGATGCTGTTGACATCTGTGACCCCGTGGAAATTATTCCAATCTGTGGGCAATTTGTTTTCAGTCTCTGCATCCTCCACAGAAAATTCAGCCGGCTCGCTGTTATGAACCACCTACGCTTGAAGTCACCCTTGCTTCTTGGCTCATGAAAATAAAAATAACACAAACAAGATGATCGCATCAGCATCGTCTTCAAATGCCACAAGCATCACTAAGTTTTCCTGACCAGAGATGAAAGAAAACTTTATATTCTGTTGATCACAGGCATCTTTCGTCCATGAAAACCCAGATCCAGGCTGCTTCTCCCGACAACGGGGACTGATTGGGATTCGGGGAAAGCCATCAGCCTGGATGAACACCAGAGTCAAACTGGTGACTGTGAACAAAACACGGAAACGGGATCATCTCACTGTCAGCGCTTGGACAGAGCTCCTTCCTGCCAACCTGCGGGCTGCCTCATCAAAGGATGGTCAGAGGTTAATCAATGTCAATTTGGCATGCCCACTGAGTGCTTTCTGGTCATTTCTCTATTTCCAAATGAAAAGAAACAAGAAACACTTCAAACTAGTGGATCATTTCCTAACAACAACTTTAACTCTTTGGAGATACAATTTCTCATTTAACCTTGGGGTGTTTTGGTCTTTTTCCTTAAGCCACTAACCTATATTTAATATATAAATGCCCGTGTTAGCTGGTTTTCTCTTTTAGTTTCATTGATGTTTAACTGACAATGAATGGATTTCATTTTCTTAAAGCGGTCAGTGCTAATGCACAAATACTCGTGGATAAAAACAAAAGGCATGTAGTTAAAATAATGAACCCAACCATCACTCCCAACAATCTTTCCCTCCACCATTATCACCCTTTTTCTTATTCTGCATCCAGTTCTTCCCTTGGCAGCCACTGGTGTGCTTTCATTGACTATACATTAGATTAATGTTTTCTGGAGTTTAATAGGAATGGGCTTATATACCCTATATTCTTTTCAGTCTGACTCTTCCCTTGGCATAATTATTTTCCAAGTTATTCTTTTTTCTTGGTTATTTTTATTTATTTCCATTTCAAATGTTATCCCCCTTCCTGGTTTCCCCTCCGCAAACCCCCATCCTACCCCCCCTGCTTCGATGAGGGTACTCCCCCACTCCCACCTCACTACCCTGGCATTCCCCTACACTGGGGCATCGAGCCTCCACAGGACCCAGACACTCCCCGCCCATTGATAAGGCCAGCCTCTGCTACATGTGCAGCCGGGGCCATGGGTCCCCCACGTGTACACTTTGGTTGGTGGGGTAGTCCTTGGGAGCTCTGGGCCGATCTGGTTGCTTGATGTTGTTGCTGTTCCTATTATTCCTTTTGCTTGGTTGTGCATAGTTGATACCAGCTAGTTGCTTATTACTAAACCATTGCTCCGTCATTCAACAACTGGACTGCTCATTCAACTGCTGATGGGCGTTTGAATTTGCGTGTTATCCCCAGCACAGTTGCTGAGAGGCTAAAGAGATGGTACAGTGGTTGAGAGCACTAATTGATCTTGCCAGGGACCCGGGTTCAGTTCTCAACACTCACATAGTGGCTCATAACCATCTGTAACAACGGTCCCAAGGGGACTGACACCCTCTTCTGACCTGCTTAGGGCACTGTGCTCACACATGGTGTATCTACATACATGCAAGCAGAACACCCATACACATACTATAAAATAAGTCTAAACCCATTCAGTAAATAAATCTGCGATTGATATTTGTATACAGGTCTTTATATGGAACATGTTTTCCTGAGTAAACACTAGGAGTAAGATGCTTGTTTCACAGACTAAATATATTTGTTTTCCGGTGTTCGTGACATGTCACCCATCCACTAGCATACAGGACAAGTCCAGTTGCTTCATCTCCTTACCATCAGGTGGGCTGGTCAAGTCCTTTTAATGTACCTGATCACTGTGTCTTTTGAAGAATAGAAGTTTACAATTTTGATTAAGGCCAACATCAAATTATAAAAGTGTTATATCTAAATCTTCCTTTTGTCTGTTTTTGATCATTCACTTTATAGATTTAGGCTCTGAGTTTAAATCTACAATCCATTTTGAACTTACATCATAATTTCAAATAGAATGAGGCTTTAATGGAAGATGTGTGGTTGGTTCTGAAGTTTAATTGTTATATTCAGAATGCTCAAAGTTTACATAAGGTCAAGAAGAAAACAATCCTAGTATAAAATTTGGAAAGGAAAATATGGCACTTTCAGTTAGCTGTAGAGAGGAAAGCCAGCATTTATCTCTGTTCCATTCCTAAAACGATTGACCAGATTTCAAGAAACAAAAGGACAAATGAAAGATCAACAAAATCTAGATGTGGTGGTACATGCCTTTAATTCTAGGGTTTAGAAGACAGGGGTAAGAGGATGGCTGAAAGTTAGAGGCCACTCTAGTCTTCATAGCAAGTTATAAGCCAGAAAGAACTATACAGCTAACCCCTATGTCAAAAGCACTGATATATTCAGGAATCAGGAGTTCAGATCCCAGCACTCACACAGCAAGCTCACTCTTGCTTCTAACCCCAACACTGTGGTGGGGAGCAGAAACAGAATCAGTAATCAGTGGGTGATCCTAGATGTCAACATAGGCAAAAAGCATGAGCTCCAAGTTCAAGAAGACACCTGCCTCAATGGAATAAGGCAGTGCTCAGTTTCCCCCTCTGGCTTCTGCATTTGTGCCAAGACACACACCCGTATGCATACAGTACACACATACACCACAAATGCACACAAAGAAGTGGTGTGGTGGCACACACCTTTCTATAATCCCAGCACTTGGAAAGTGGAAGAAAGAGGAACAGGAGTTCAAGGCCACCCTCTAGCACATGATGAGTTTGAGACCAGCCTAGACCCTATCGGAAAGTGCAAGAGTGAGCAAGAACTTGCAATAGCAACGCTTCCTGATTCTGTGATAAGTGACCTGAAAAGGGCAACTTAAGGAATGCAGGGTTTGTTTTGCTTCCACTCAGTGCTAGAGCCCCTCCCATCACACGGGGATAGGACAGTGCAGGCTAGTCATATTACATCCACAGCCCCAAAGCAAACAATGACAAAGGTTTATTTGGGTTTTTTTAATTGGATATTTTTTATTTACATTTCAAATGTTATTTCCTTTCCTGGTTTCCCATCCATACAACCCCAACCCCTCCTTTCTTCTATAAGGGTACTCCCTCTCCCCAACCACTCCCTCTGCCCGTCCCCTCCCGACATTCCCCTACCCTGGGGGTCCAGTCTTGGCAGGACCAAGGGCTTCTCCTCCCATTGGTGCCCAACAAGGCCATCCTCTGCTACATATGCAGCTGGAGCCATGGGTCTGTCCATGCGTAGTCTTTGGGTGATGACAAGGGTTTGTTCTCAGCTACCATGCTTTCCCTTTTCATATAACAGGGTCCCAGTCCAGTATGCACGGTGCCACACAGCAGGCCTGTCTTCCCTTGTTGATCAATGAAATCGAAATAATCTTCCACAAGGCAAGACAGAGGCCCTTCCCCCAAGTGATTCTGGATCATGGAGAGAGAGAGAGAGAGAGAGAGAGAGAGAGAGAGAGAGAGAGAGAGAGAGAGAGAGAGAGTATCCACCAGACCATGGGAGACGAATTGAAAGCCACATAGGAACACAAGAAATGTGCAGAACACATGGACATGCGGACAACAGGGTTTCAGAGCAGGAGTACTGACGAGGGTGGTGCCGACCTGAATGGGAGTCCTCAAAAGCTGACAGGAGGTCTCACACCTTCTTTGAACTCAAGCAAATTAAATACCAAGAAAACCACACTTGAATGCATTGTGCAAGACTGCTTAGAACTCACAAAGGCATCTCAAAAGCACAGAGAAAAGACGAGTTGGCTTTAAAGAAACACAGTAAGACAGCTATTGGCTTATCAATAGAAAACAATGAAACCAAACACAATGGATTGATTTCTGTAAAGCACAGGGAGAAAATCACTTCCAACTTGACATACACTTAGCAAAAATATCTTTCAAATGGGAAAGAAAAAGAAAGGACAGAATCCTGGAGACTTTACTACCAAAGACCCAGTCTAAAATAAGTGTTCCTCTGGGCACCATAATGTGTTCTACAGTCATGCCACTGGGGAGCTCAGACCCAGAAACTCGGACCCAGGAGCTCGGGGTCCACAGCTGGGGAACACAGCAAGACATCATCTCTTCATAAACATTTTTGAGCTATTTAAAAGTTTTTGGCCAGAATGAAATGATTCCAGATGATGTACAGAAATACATGACAGAGGGAAAAGCATGGAGCTAGTTATGTGAAGCATATGTAGTCATGATATGCTCAAATGACTAGAGACTTCATAAAGCAATGATAATAAGACATAGGTTTTGAATGTATTTGGAAATGAAATAAATAACACTGTCTGCTCTAACACTCCCTAGCCCAGGAAAGCTCCCCTCACATTTTCTTGCAATACTGCACGTGACCAAACTTTTAAAACACTGACCAATTCAACAGCCTGGAAGGATCGCCTCATCTTGTGTTTATCTTATCTCTTGAAGATATTTTTCACATATTGACCATTGGGGTTTCTTTTATCACTCAACTGTTTATGACATTTACCCATTTTGTGAAATATCTTTTCTTTTTCACATCAATGTCACCTTTAATTTATTCCATATATTAGCCATTGACCTGGGCTACTGGGTAGATATTGATCTACTCTTCTCTTAGAGACAGAACAAAGATATTCAGGGATCTTTTTCACTAACAGTTAACAAATTTAGTTTGTTATTTTGTCTTTTTTTTTTTCAGAACTGAGGACCGAACCCAGGGCCTTGCGCTTGCTAGGCAAGCGCTCTACCACTGAGCTAAATCCCCAACCCCAAATTTAGTTTGTAAAAAAATATTGCAAAATAAGTTTTCAAAATTGTTAGGCTTTAACTTGGTGATGCCCTCGGTATTCAAGTTTTAATGTAACTAGCTCACTTATTTTCCTTAATGACTTATGCCTCTTAGGCATAAAATACTTTCATGCCATGTGGATCAAAGAGAATGTTTTATTTCAATTAAGTTATATATTATACATAAAGTACATGTTAATAGAATCCATGTGATGCTTTGAAACATATGCACATGTGCCATGTGTCCAAATCAGATGGTGGAGGCCTATCTCATCAGACTCCATCAGATACTTAGCTAGAGCCCCTTGGTGCATTATCCTGGCAAAGAAGATCACATCATTCTGTCCATGTCCTTAAAGTTTGAGTACAGCTGAATAGACTAGTTGTTTGGTGGAGGAAATTTGTTTTTATGTTTATTACTTCTTTGCAGGAGACACAGGGGAACACATGCATGCAGCTGGACATGTGTAGAGGTTAGAGGACAACTTGCGAAGTCAGTTCTCTCCTTCAACTATATAGGCCCTGGTGGAGGATAGTGTGCTGAGAGGTGCCAAGATAGTATAACATCCAAGCTCTGACTTGTTTACCATACTTACCAACATTCACAGAGTCACAGTTGGGGAGAGTAGAAAATGGAACAGAAAGAAACAAAAATTTGCACTTTTTCAGGAAAGGAGCTTAAACCTGGTTACAGTTGAGAATGTGGCCAATGTTTTCGAAGCCAGATGTGGTATTCCATACCTATTATTCCAACACTCATTGAATAGAGGGAGGAGGCATGCCCAAAGTTAGAGGCCAGCCTAGGTTACCCCGAGGGTTTCAGACCAGATAAACTACATATCAAGACCACATCGCAAAGTTCCAAAAATAAAGACATAATTCCAGTTTTCTCTTCTTTAATTCTTCTAGGATTTGGTTTTGTTGTCTGAAATTGTCATCCAAATCTTTCATCTATAAGAAGATAATTTTCACATTACCGTTTTCCTAAATGGTCTATAATTTTCTTATTGATATATGCTAGTATATGTGTTGTATTCTAATAGCTCAAGCACAGATAATGCAATTGTCTTTCCTTGTGCTGATATTGCTCTTGTGTGTGTACATAATAACAGTTGAAACCAAGGTTTCACACATCCTACACAAGCACTAGACCACTGAGAACACCCAGGCCTGTATCACTTTTTTGCTTCATATGAAATGCTATCATACAGTGCTTTCATACAAAATGTTATCATACAATAGGGTAAACCTCACTGTAAAAGTAACTTTTGTTTACCTGGCTCAATTGTCATCTCAGAGACTTAAGGCTGAATAATTTCACCCTTTCTAGTTATTTCTGAATTCTGGATGGCAGGTTCAACTCAGCTGTTCTGGCCCAAACTCTTCTCCAAGCTGACTGATTCAAACTGGCTTCTCACAGCTTCTGGCTGGATTGCTTTGCTTATCCTCAAACTAACTCTAGGAATCTGTTCTAATCTTCTGGCTCCTTCTCATTCTCTTCACCTGCAACCCGTCTCTGTAAAACTATCCCAGTACAACTGCCTCTGAACTCCACAAACGGAACTGCCACCAGCACTGCCTCTCAGCTGACTCCTGAGTGCTGGAATTGGGATTAAAAGTAGGTACCACTATGTCTTTCTATACCTGGAACTTGTTCTATACCATGCTGGCCTTGAGATCTGCTTGCCTAGGTATCCTGGAATTAATGGTGTGTCTGTACTCTAGTCAGAGCAGCCATGTTGCTAGATTAAAATTCCTCTACATCTCACAACAGTTATTATTTGGGTTTTCCTGGTGCTTTATTATTTCGCATGGATTTTAGTTTCAGCTTGTCAAGTTTCAAGGGAAAAAGCTATTAGAATAAATCAAGTTTATTAATTAATTTTGGGAGAATGACATCAACAAGACATTCATAAACTTCATATCTATAAATTTCCTATGTACCTTCCATAAGGTCTTACAATTAACTCCTTTAACACCTTAAATATAATGTACAAACAGTAGGCAGATGTTCCAGCCATAAGCTCTATTTTCCAAAATACAATTAGCAACTCTTTCAAAAGAACAACACAACGTTTAGATGTCCCAGCAATGCTTCTGTTTCTGAGTGGCCCCTGGACTGGGGCTGGAGCTGAGGGAAGCTCATCTACCAGGAAGTGCAGAAATTGTTAACAAGAGAACAGAATATTCCATAGGGCAGAAATAACACAATTAACATTTTAGACAAAGACTATTTCCCATATCTACAACTGCCCAACAGAACAGTTAAATGAGGCCAGACCTATTTAGGCATTGATGTATGTGGCATTTGTACTCCTCTGAGAAGCTAACAAATGGAAATAGAAAACACTGAAATCAAATGATACTGGATTTATTATCTCTAGTTCATGTGCTGGTAAGGGAATGTTTTACTACAAAAGAATTTTGTTTTGATATTAGTAACTATGAATTTTAGTAATCGACCACTTCATAAATAATGGCTATTATCTAGATTCATGACCTTTTTGTGTCCAGAACTTACAAATGGAATCTTGTTTCCTTGTTTGCTTGCTTGGTTGTTTTCGAGATACGGTCTTATTCTGTAGCCTTGCTATCCTGAAGCCCACCATGTAAACCAGGCTTTCCTCAAACTCACAAAAATTCCCTTGCCTCTGCCTCCTCACTGCTTGGATTAAATGCTTGCACCACCATACCAAACCCACGACCAGAATTTCCATGGTTTACATGAGCATGTGGATCAACAGAACACTAAGATTCAATCTAGTTTCTGCAGGCTCATATGAAAAGGGATTTCTAGTCATCTTCATTTCGTGTTACCTTCTATAAGAAATCAGTTTCCAAAAGATATATTCAAATGCAAATACAGAAATGATTCCAGATTGCATTGCATGTGCGTGTGCGTGTGAGTGTGCGTGTGCGTGTGTGTGTGTGTGTGTGTGTGTGTGTGTGTGTTTAAACCAGAGAACACCTCTGGTGCCATTCCTTAGGTGGTGTCCATCTATGGTGTTTTGCGCTGTCCTGAGGCTCACTGGATAAACCATCCTACCTGGCCAGTGAATTTAAGCAGCCACCTGACTCAACCTCTCCATCACTGAGGTTACAAACACAGACATAGCATCTACAGTCTTAGGTGGGTCCTAGGGATCGAAACCACAATATCACTTTACCAGCTAAGCTGTCTCCCAAGCTCCAATGCCAATAGTAAGATTTTTACAGAAACCAAAGGGTCTGGGGACAAGATAGGTGTTCTGTTTGACTTGTTCAATGCCCTGAGCTTTCTGTAGCTCTCTGTTTTTCTCACTCTAATGACCATCAATTAGACTTGGAATTTCTGTTTGGTCCATTGCACTATCCCGCTGCATCAATAACATTCTTCTTAGCTCCCATTGTTATTTCACAGACTCAATTCTGGTTTTCAAATTCAAATAAGCTGTTGCGAGCTCTTTCCTGGCTGCCCACATGAGTGCTTTAACCCACTTGAACTTGCCGATTGTACTTATTTTAGAAATACATTGTAACATCTGAATCTACTGAAACCAAACACCTTGCCATCCTTGTGGACAGATATCACACAGAGGCTGAGATAGATGGTACCTGAACAGAAACGGCACTTCTCCATCCACACGATGAACCTACATGGGACTCACTGACCAACAGCCACGCTTGAAAGAGAGTGGGCACCTTAAGGGCCACATCACTTGTCAAATACATGATCAATATCTTATCATCATTTCCTTTGTAACTCAGATAGTTTCTTGTATTCTATAACCTTTTCCATAGTATATTGAATTTATATCCAGTAACACTGTGCGGTGGTTTGGAAATGCTTGTCTCAGGGGGTGGCACTATTAGGAGGTGTAGCTTTGTTGAAGGAAGTGTGTCACTGGGGGGGGTGGGCAATGAGACCCTCCTCTAACCACATGGAAGGGAGTCCTTTTCCTAGTGACCTTCAGGTGAAGATGTAGAACTCTCAGCTCCGCCTGCACCATGCCTGCCTGGATGCTGCCATGCTCTGCCTTGATGATAATGGACTGAACCTCTGAACCTGTAAGCCAGATCTTACATTAAATGTTGTCCTTAGGGTTGGGGATTTAGCTCAGCGATAGAGCGCTTGCCTAGCAAGCACAAGACCCTGGGTTCGGTCTCCAGCTCCGAAAAAAAAAAAAAGTGTTGTCCTTATAAGAGTTGCCTTGGCCATGGTGTCTGTTCACAGCAGTAAAATCCTAAGGCACACTGCTAAGACCCTATAAGTCTCCACAAGTTACTTTCACATCACAGCAACCGAAATGCGCAAAAGGGACTACTGAAGACAGGAAAAGGCTGTTTTGGCTCAGTATTTTGGGGTCTCAGTCGGTCCGTCACTGTGGAGACAGCATGACAGAGCAGCTGAGTCCTTAGCAGCAGGAATGTGTGGTATGGATTTCACCTGGCTTCAGCCAGGGAAGCAGAGGACTACGATTGGGCATAACCTTAAAGGGCTACCCTAGTGACGTACTTGTGTGAGCAGAAGCCCTCCTCTCAAAGGTTCCATACCTCCCCAAACAGCCCAGACACAAGTGCTCAAGATGAACCTATGGGGGACGCTGTAGTCTCACACCACAAGGAGCCTGATTATTAAATCTTCTCTTTTCAGAGGGCACCTTCCAAAAGTTCACAATTCCAAATCAACTAACTGAATTCCTTGTTTTCTGAGCCAGAGAACTAACCGTAAAAAACTTCAAACAGGAGAAAGTTTGTTCACATCCTTTTCTGCAGACTATCAAGTGAATTTACCTAACGGTGAGATCCGTCACCAAGGAGACTCCATCTCAGTGGTAAATTTGGAGGCTAGTTCCCTCTTAGGTCCCTCATGTGTTAGCACAGAGGAAAAACAAAGCTAATGGCAGGCAAAAGCCCAATCATGAGTGTGAAGTCTGTGTTTTATCCCCCAAACAATAAATTTAAATCTAAGTTACATTTTGGCTTTTCACTTTCAAAGAACCTTAGCAGTAGAGAGAGAAGCAGCAAAAACAAATTTCACTTGAAAATTCTATAATGAACCCCAATGTTTTGTATGCCAATACTAAAATATTTTTATATTTATTTATATGCTAATCTTTTTGTAAGATTTATTTATTTTATGTATATGAGTGCTCTATGTACACCTGCAGGCCAGAAGAGGGCATCAGATCCCATGACAGATGGTTGTGAGCCACCATGTGGTTGCTGGGAATTGAACTCAGGACCTCTGGAAGAACAGTCAGTGCTCTTAACCACTGAGCCACTGTGTGTGTTGTCAAAACCGCTGTGAGTACATATGTGTAGCTGACCTTCTGTGCCCAAAACCATGCTGCTTTCCTTTATTCTCCCACTACCTCTGGTTCTTTTGCTCTTTCTTCCATCTTCCACAAGGATCCCTGAGCATGGTGAGGAGGAGGTGTAGTATGGATGTCTCATTTAGGGCTGGACATTCCAAAATCCTTCATTCTCTGCACCTTGACCAGTTATGAGCCTCTGTGTTAATTCTTGTTAAATAGAAGCTTCTCTGAGGAGGGTTGAGAGACATGGTAATTTAAGGAATGACAGAGAAGTCACTAGGAGTTGATTCAATTACTATGTCCAAGTAGCAGAATAATAATACTAGGTTCTCCCCTAGAGCCTATGATGTGTCTAGCTACAGGTCACACTGCAAGGCATGGGTTGCATCTTGTGAAGCAGGCCTTAAATTCAGAGACTGGTTCCTTTCATGGCGTTTGTGTCACCTTTGAACTGGTATGCATTTTTTTTGACAAACCAGTCATAATTCTAGGTCACAGTTTTCACATCTGGGTAAGATCAGCATCTTGAAGCTTCCTGGACAATACCAGGTTGATATTTCCATGTTCTGTGACTTGGTTATGTGTGTCTTCTGCAACAGGGTCTTACCATAAGCTTTTGGAAAGTAACCAAGAACATTGGCAATAGCCTGAGATGTTTCTAGGTCTATGAGAAGTCACTTGCAAATAACTCCAAAAGTAGTTACCCATTCCTATCACCGGATTTTCTGTTTGCTGTTGTGTCTAGTAGAGGCATTGATGGCTCATTATAAGTCCATTTTGACTCTCTCTCTCTCTCTCTCTCTCTCTCTCTCTCTCTCTCTCTCTCTCTCTCTCTCTCACTCTGTGTGTGTGTGTGTGCCTGCACATGTGTATCTGTGTATTTGTAGACATTTGTATTTCAGAAAGCTTTGACAGACAGTAGTAAGTTTCCATATGACATATTCAAAGAATGCTCAGTGTTATTTCTCCTAGGATCTCATCCTCTTCCACATCCGCCCATCCCCCACACCAACTTAACTCTTTCTGTTCCTCCTATAGAGATAACTACTCATCCAAGTTCATTGCTGCTGTATTCATGACAGCCAGGAAACAGCCTAGATGTCCATCAACCAATGAACAGATAATAAAGTGTGGTATGTTCACACAATGGAATATTATTCAGCCATTAATAAAAAATTATGAAATTCACAGGTAAATGAATGTAGCTAGACAAAATCATTCTGAGTGAGGTAACTCAGACTCAAAATAACAAACATCAAATATTTTCTCTCATTTGTAGATGTTACCCGAGAATCTTCGGGTACATTTCATTTGGAATACACATAGAGGTAAGAAAATTAGTGCGGAGCCATGAGAGAGGGTGAGAGCTTTCAAAGTTGGGGAAAAGGGGTTAGGGACTTAAGGGAAAATAAATTTAAATTTAAAAACTAAGATAGAACTCAAGTAGTGCCATGAAGGGTGAACTATACGCATGTTCTAGAAGCAGCAGGATCAGCTAAAATGCACTTGAATCCCCCTAGAATCTGAGCTTCCTGAGAGGTGGCAAAGTTGATTATTCTTACTACTGAGTCCTCAGAGGCTAGCACAGTATTTGACAGATCACAATCACTCAATAAATATTTGATAATTCATTAATCACCCAATTTTATGAGAAGTAGCCAAAAGCAGAGGTTGTAGAGATGGAGACTACGAAACACACAAATGTTTAAACAAGGAGATGACTGTATTTTAGAAATAAAGGAAAAGGAGAAATCCAGGATGACCCCTAGCTTACCCAGCCTGGGAGACTAGATATTTCCTACAACCAGAGAGGAAATAAAAAGCTATAGGCAAGTCTCCAGGAATGCATAATGAATTCCATTCACATTGACTTTTGAGACTCTTCTCAAGAGACTTGTCCAAAATGCAGCTGGCTCTGTGGATGTGTAATGCACTGGCAAGTCGTGGAGGTTACAGGTATCAGAACATCACACAGAAATATGTAGAGTTCAAGTCTTTTTTCTCCTATGATGTGCTGTATCCATCTTAAGCTACCCTAGGGTCTCAGAAAAATACTTTAAAAGACTTGAGCAGATCTGAAGAAGCCTCTTGAATAAAACTTGAGCCCCACTTGTGGGGAACTCAGTGACCCACCTCCATTTACAAGGGAGGCAATCTTCCATTCAGGAATAAGCACAATCAAGTATACCTACTCTCATAAAATAATGTCATTTTGAAGTAGAAGCAAGTATAATGATGCACGCACGCACACACACACACACACACACACACACACACACACAGAGTAAAACCCATACCTTGTATGCTAACTTAAACATCATTCTAATTATCATTAAATATTCTGCCTATACACACCAAAATATAAGTACCAACCAACCCCTGCCATAACAGCTTAATCTTGAAGACTAAGTGAATGAAGTCAGACACAAAAGCCACATATATCTATTGCATTCACATACAGATCCATGCAGACATAGTCATGGTCGCCAAAGGATGGGGAGAGAAGAAGATGGTTGTGACTGTTATGGGTGTGAGTTTCTAAGAAGTGAAAGTTCTCACTATGAAAACTTTATGACATTGGAGAGATAAATCACAGAACACCAAAAAGATAGAAATACCTATGTCATGAACACTGGCAAATTAATGTTAGGAAAACTAGCTACATTTTTAATCTCTACAAATTTAACACAACCACCCCCAAAATCCCACTGACATTCTTCACAGAGCTACAAAAATAATCTAAAATTCATATTGAAGCCCAAACCCATTAAAAAAAATAATATCCAAAGCAGCCCTAGGCAGAATGAGCGGTGCCGAAGGCATTGTGATACCACAGTGCCTGACCTCAAACTGTATTATAGAGCCATAGTAACCAATTCATGTCACTGGCCCAAAAATAGACAGACAGGCTCAACGACAAGAACAAAGGCCCCCAAGACAAGCCCAGGCAGTTACAGTCACGTAATTTTTGGCAAAAGGATCAGAAGCGTACATGGAAAAAGAGACAGCCGTTGGTCTCCCTGCTCGATGGGAAGGTGTCCTGAGACATGGGACCCAGGCACCACACAGTTCTGAGGTGGGACGGTGTCCAAATGGAAGGGCATCCTGCGACAGGGGAGACTTGGAAGCACAGAGCTCTGAGAGGAAGCCTCCTCAGCAGAGGTGGTGCAGCTCCTCGGGGAGGGGATCCCCAGTGAGCCGAGGAGCCCGGGCCCCGCTCCTTCCTGCTTCCCTTCTTCCACTCATTGCTTCTTGGCTTCCTCCAATGAGAGTCACAGTAGGCAGCAAATATCCTGAAAGAGGTGTATTGGGATGGTCCAGGGTGTGGAGGGACGAACCCAGGAGGAGTCGTCTGTGCGCCTGGGAGGGCAAAGCAGGAAACGGCGCAGGCACAGCCTTTATATAGGGTTTCTTGGGGGTTCGGGGTGGAGTTTTTTAGTGTAGAAATTTCCAGGGTGAATATTGGTGGGATTTCAAGTCCTGAGCTTCGGGGAGCTCAGGGATTGGTGAGTTGTTCTGTTCAAACTTTTCACCTAAAATTGGCATAATCTGAGAAGGGTCTTAATTGAGGGGTTGAAAACACCTTTATGACAGTTAGGGAGGTCTGGGGCGAGAGGCCTGGCCCCTACAGCTTCTAAGACTGGGGCAGGCCATTTTCCTTCCTTGAGGGTTTACAAAGTTTACAAAGGGAGTCTGCAGCAGGAAGTCTACATGACTGGCCAACAACAGCCTCATTAGTAAACGATGCTAAGAAAAACGGCATCTTCACATGCAGAATGAAATGCACTCTATATCACTTGGCCATGCACCAAACTCTACTCAAACTGGATTGAAGACTTTGTATAAGACTTGTGACTCTGAAACTGCCAGAGGGAAACATAGATTATCACCTCAAAATCTAGGCACAGACAAGAATTTTCTGAAAAGGGCACCAATAACATAGGGAAAAAAACATCAAAATTCAATAAACAGGATCGCGTGACATGAAAGCCTTCTGCACAGCACAGGGATTAGCTGCAGAATGAAGAGACAAGTACAGAATGGGTTAGAAATCTTTGCCAACTTTACATCGGACAGAGGATTAGTATCCATGATACATACTGTATATCTACAATAGGATATATTATTACCTGGGTATTATACATACTCAGATTTTAGGGCTGGGTAGCTCAGTGCTTGCTGCACAGTCTGAGGAGGACTTGATCTCAGATCCCCAGAACTCATGTATGAGACACACACTCTGATGCTGGCCTGCAACTCCCACACTGAGAGGGCAGAAGTAGACGGGTCCCAGGAGGATGCAAAGCTGGCCATTCTAGCTGACATATAATCTCCAAGGTCAGTGGGAGACTGTCTCAGAAAGAAAGTGGAGAGAAATAGAAGATGCCCAACATCAGCCTGTGTCATTCAAGATCACGTGTGTGTGCGCACATGCACACACACACACACACACACACACACACACTCCACATAAAAGTATAACAACAACAATAATAAAAACCTGCAAAACTAAACATCAAAAAACCTAATCATCTAATCAACCAACGAGTCCATGAGTAGACAGTTCTCAAAAGAAGAAATGGCCAGTAAATACTTGGAGCAAAGTATCCAAGGGTGGGCACATGGCTCAGGTAAGAGTGCTTGCTGCAGCTGAGAAAGAAATTAGGGAAACGACACCCTTCATAATAGACCCAAATAATATAAAGTACCTCGGTGTGACTTTAACCAAGCAAGTAAAAGATTTGTACAATAAGAACTTCAAGACTCTGAAGAAAGAAATTGAAGAAGTCCTCAGAAGATGGAAAGATCTCCCATGCTCATGGATTGGCAGGATTAATATAGTAAAAATGGCCATTTTACCAAAAGCAATCTACAGATTCAATGCAATCCCCATCAAAATAGCAATCCAATTCTTCAAAGAGTTAGACAGAACAATTTGCAAATTCATCTGGAATAACAAAAAACCCAGGATAGCTAAAATTATCCTCAACAATAAAAGGACTTCAGGGGGAATCACTATCCCTGAACTCAAGCAGTATTACAGAGCAATAGTGATAAAAACTGCATGGTATTGGTACAGAGACAGACAGATAGACCAATGGAACAAAATTGAAGACCCAGAAATGAAGCCACACATCTATGGGCACTTGATTTTTGACAAAGGAGTCAAAACCATCAAATGGAAAAAAGCATTTTCAGCAAATGGTGCTGGTTCAACTGGAGGTCAACATGTAGAAGAATGCAGATCGATCCATGCTTATCACCCTGTACAAAGCTTAAGTCCAAGTGGATCAAGGACCTCCACATCAAACCAGATACACTTAAACTAATAGAAGAAAAACTAGGGAAGCATCTGGAACACATGGGCACTGGAAAAAATTTCCTGAACAAACACCAATGGCTTATGCTCTAAGATCAAGAATCGACAAATGGGATCTCATAAAACTGCAAAGCTTCGGGGCTGGGGATTTAGCTCAGTGGTAGAGCACTTACCTAGGAAGCACAAGGCCCTGGGTTCGGTTCCCAGCTCCGAAAAAAAGAACCCCAAAAAAAAAAAAAAACTGCAAAGCTTCTGTAAGGCAAAGGACACTGTGGTTAGGACAAAACGGCAACCAACAGATTGGGAAAAGATCTTTACCAATCCTACAACTGATAGAGGCCTTATATCCAAAATATACAAAGAACTCAAGAAGTTAGACCACAGGGAGACAAATAACCCTATTTAAAAAATGGGGTTCAGAGCTAAACAAAGAATTCACAGCTGAGGAATGCCGAATGGCTGAGAAATACCTAAAGAAATGTTCAACATCTTTAGTCATAAGGGAAATGCAAATCAAAACAACCCTGAGATTTCACCTCACACCAGTGAGAATGGCTAAGATCAAAAACTCAGGTGACAGCAGATGCTGGTGAGGATGCGGAGAAAGAGGAACACTCCTCCATTGTTGGTGGGATTGCAGACTGGTACAACCATTCTGGAAATCAGTCTGGAGGTTTCTCAGAAAATTGGACATTGAACTGCCTGAGGATCCAGCTATACCTCTCTTGGGCATATACCCAAAAGATGCCCCAACATATAAAAAAGTCACGTGCTCCACTATGTTCATCGCAGCCTTATTTATAATAGCCAGAAGCTGGAAAGAACCCAGATGCCCTTCAACAGAGGAATGGATACAGAAAATGTGGTATATCTACACAATGGAATATTACTCAGCTATCAAAAACAATGACCTTATGAAATTCGTAGGCAAATGGTCGGAACTGGAAAATATCATCCTGAGTGAGGTAACCCAATCACAGAAAAACACACATGGTATGCACTCATTGATAAGTGGCTATTAGCCCAAATGCTTGAATTACCCTAGATGCCTAGAACAAATGAAACTCAAGACGGATGATCAAATTGTGAATGCTTCACTCCTTCTTTAAAAGGGGAACAAGAATACCCTTGGCAGGGAATAGAGAGGCAAAGATTAAAACAGACACAGAAGGAACACCCATTCAGAGCCTGCCCCACATGTGGCCCATGCATATACAGCCATCCAATTAGACAAGATGGATGAAGCAAAGAAGTGCAGGCCGACAGGAGCCGGATGTAGATCTCTCCCGAGAGACACAGCCAGAATACAGCAAACACAGAGGTGTATGCCAGCAGCAAACCACTGAATTGAGAATAGGACCCCCGTTGAAGGAATCAGAGAAAGAACTGGAAGAGCTTGAAGGGGCTGGAGACCCCATATGTACAACAATGCCAAGCAACCAGAGCTTCCAGGGACTAAGCCACTACCTAAAGACTATACATGGACTGACCTTGGACACTGACCTCATAGGTAGCAATGAATATCCTAGTAAGAACACCAGAGGAAGGGGAAGCCCTGGGTCCTGCTAAGACTGAACCCCCAGTGAACTAGATTGTTGGGGGAAGGGCGACAAGGGGGGGAGGATGGGGAGGGGAACACCCATAGAGAAAGGGAGGGGGAGGGGGTAGGGGATGTTTGCCCGGAAACCGGGAAAGGGAATAACAGTTGAAATGTATATAAGAAATACTCAAGTTAATAAAAAAAAAAAAAAAAAAGAGTGCTTGCTGCACAAGCTTGAGCTCCTGAGTTCAAATCCTCAGAGCCTTCATTTAAAAGTCAGTCACTGTTGTTGTGCATGTGCTGTTCACCCCCAGTGATAACACAGACTGATTGAGGAGGACACCCAGTGTCTTCCTCTGACATCTGCATGCACGCACAGGCACACACACACAACACACACACACACAAACACACACACACAAACACACACACACAAACACACACACACAAATACACACACACAAACACACACACACAAATACACACACACAAACACACAAGCACGCACGCACACACACACACACACAGACACACACACACACCACTCAAAAGGGGTTCGGCATCCTTAGGCATCAGGGAAATGAAAATTAAAAGTGCTTTATGACTCCAGCTCACCCCAGTCAGAACAGCTATCATGAAGAAAACAAAAGCCAACCAATATGCTGGCAGACATGTAGGAAGAGAACATGAAAATTGCCCACAAAACTGAAACTAGACTACCACGAGGCTCCACCGCACCCCTCTTGGATATGTACCTGAAAGAGGCTGAGTGAGCACATTGCAGAGATCTTTGTACATTCGTGTGTATTGCTGCCCTCTTCATAATAGCGAGGAAATGAAACCAGCCTAGGTAAGATAAAGAAGACGTGGTGCACAATGGAATCTGATTCAACTCTAAAGAATGATGAAACCATGACATTTGCTAGGAAATGCATACAACTGGAAGTCAATAAGCAAAATGTGCTAGACTCGGAAGGCAGGTGTGATGCGCATCCTCTCATGCAAGCCTAGACTATATACGCAGCGTGTGCGTGTGTGTGTGAGTGAGTGTGTGTGTGGTGTATGCATGTGTGTGTGTGTGGTGTGTGCATGTGTGTGTGGTGTGTGTGGTGTGTGCATGTGTGTGTGGTGTGTGTGTGAATATGTGTGTGTGGTGTGTGTGTGGTGTGTGTGTGGTGTGTGTAGTGTGTGTGTGTGTGTGTGGAGGGTGTGTGTGTGTGTGTGTGTGTGTGTGTGTGTGTGTGTGTGTAGGGCGTATTAAACTAGAAAAGGAGATCACAAGAGAAAGGAGGAGATCTCAAGGCAATAGATAGAATCAGGTAATGGAACACTTGTGACACGAGATTAGGAAGGAGTTAGAGTGCTACCCAAAGGAGGACAGGGGACATAGAGGGAGTGGAAAAAATAAACGAGAACAAAGTCTAATGACATGCAAGGAAGACAATGCCGTAATAAAACTCTTTGTACACTAGCCTAAAGGATAAATAAAAATTAAAATGTGGGCTGTCTTCTTTGACTCATGAAACATGCTTTAGAATTAGTGGTGATGGCTGTACACTATGAACATACTAACAAGACCACATAAATTGGCAGTTTGTGCCATGTGAATTATATGTGGCAATAAAAAAAAAACAAGTTTAAATTCTTTAGAAATTGTCATCCACCTGCCGTCCAGAGTATGTAACACAGTATGTGTCCATCAGAAAAACTCGTTTGTGTTTGCTCATCAGCCAAAGGCCCTGGAGCCCAAAAGCTGATGCCTGAGGTTTGTTCTGTCAACTCGGCGTTCCAGTCTATTCTGGCACATGTGCAGAGGGCCTCCTGAGCCCCCGGGTCCTTCGGCAATAGTCTCACACTTCAGCAAGGCCCGATACACTGATGGAGCAGCACATAAGCAACAGCCTGGTCTCACCCTTGCTGGTGATCTTGCCTCCGTAGAAAAAGAAATTCCTAGAGTAAATTCCATCTGGTATCTTTGAAAGATGGTTTTACTTGTCAATGTGACTCACCTAGACTCACCTGGTGAGAGGGCCTGGATGCAGGACTGTCTAGATCAGGTTGGGCTGTGGCATGAGGGGAGGGCAAGTCCACCTCAGAAACCATAACACAGTGGCTCTCAACCTTCCTAATGCTGGACCCTTCAGTAGGCTTCCTCATGTTGTGCTAACCCTTAACCATAAAATTATATCATTGCTATTTCATAACTTTAATTTTGCAACTGCCATAAATCATAATGTAAATACCCATGTTTTCCCATGGTCTTAGGTGACCCCTGTGAAAGGGTCATTCCATCCCCCAACAAGGTCATAACCCACTGGTTGAGAACCACTGCCAGAGCAGTTCCCGCTGACTCAAGAGGTATGCACTTCTTGTCTGCACATATGTTTGGGCTTCTCCCTTGCTTTTCTCAAGTCCTACAGAATAAGGGTTTCCATTGGCTGAGATAAAAATGTTTTTACGTTACCATTATCCAGTAGAAATGTTGACTTTCCCCCTTAGAAAAATTTCAGGTCTATCCTTTGACTGACTTGGCTTTGGTCAAAGATGCACTTGGTTCATAAATTCAGTACTAAATTAAGTACTTAATTCAATACTAAATTAGGAGATAAGCGATCCCATTGAGGAAGGTAGGTGGTCAACAAAGAGAAACAAGCTACACAGGAAAAGTCACCCATGACTTATGTCACTGTCAATAGTTTCTGAGTCCCAGACATTTTCTCTGTAGCAGAAGGCATATAAAAATACTCTCTTATGTGTTACACAAGTGAACTGTACAGTGACACATCACTCTAGGGCATCTGTGGAGGAAAACCATCCTCTCAGAAAGCGTTGCTGCCTGCTCCTTTGATCAGATAATGAGAACTGTCTAATCCACGATTCCTTGTCTTGACTGCCAGGAAGCCCAGCACTAAATTTACCATTCGGTTACCTAACTATATTAGGTCTCATCATTAGAGCATCTAATTCCTTCTTCTTTTGATACTTTTACAGTTCTAATTCCTGGCCTGCCTAGCTTTATGGTACAAATATATTTTATTCAAGCCACCTCAAATTCTCCTTGAAAGACAAGATTCTTTAAAAGTTCCTCTAATACCTAGTATTTCTTAGCTTTATTATTTTCTATTATTAAAGTGATGAGTGCTTATTATATAAAATTTAGAAGAGAAAAATTACCCATGTCCCTACTAGTGTTCTTACCTTAACATAGCTTTAAGAGTAGTCAGAGGGCCAACATTTTGTCACAAAATGGCTCAACAGATAAGTGTACTTGCTGTACCAGTGAACTGAATTTAACCCCTGGACACCATATAAAGGTAGACAGAGAGAACTAACCCAATGAAATTGTCCTCTGACCTGCACCAGCACTCAGACACCCAATAATAATAGTCATCATCACCATCACCATCATCACCACCAGGATTATGATCAATTAAATATTTTTTTAGAAAAAGAAGAAAGTCGTATTACAAGCTAAATTAAACATATTTCTTACAAGAAAATCCCTGGAGGATTTAAATTGTGGAAGCAGTTCAAGGAGAATAAAACCTTTCATTTTCCTTTTCTTCCTTGGTTTTTCTAGAAGTGTTTTCTCTGTATAGCCCTGGCTGTTTCTGTAGACCAGGCTGGCAGAAAACTCAAAGAGATCCGCCTGCCTCTGCCTCCTAAGTGCTGGGATTAAAGGTGTGGGTCACTACCTCCTGGCAAGAATAAAGCTCTTAACAAGAATAAGGCACATTCACCTCTAAGAGATGTAGTTCAGTGATAGAACATTTGACCTGCATGTTTGAGGCCCTTAGTTTAATTCCCAAGAGCAAAACCAAAAAGAATTAAAATGGTCCTTTAAGTATTGGCAATGATTATCCAAAACTTATCCTTAAAACATTTATTAGACTGGCTTATTGGTTAAGAGAAGTTGTTGCTCTTCCAGAGGACTTGAGTTTGATCCCCAGCAAGCTCTCAACCACCTGTAGCCCAAGTTCCAAGGGATCTGACACACTTCTCTCACCTCTACACAAGGCACACAGATGTACATGCAGGCCAAACATCCAAGGTACATACAAGGTAAAGATACTTTAACTAATTTTGCATTTAAGTGAGCTTGCCTGTGAGTCTGTGTGCACCCTATGTGTGTGCTCTCAGAAGTCAGAAGCTTTTAGATTCCCTAAAACTGGAGTTACAAGTGGTTGTGCTTCACATCGTAGGTGCTGGGAATTGAACCCAAATCACCTGCCAGTGCAGCAAACACTCCGAAGTGCCAAATCATCCCTCGATTTTCAAAATGTAGTCGAACATTACTACTAGACCGTCTATTAAGTCATTATTCCCAAATGCTATCCATTCAACTGAAGCTCAAAAACAAACAACTACATTTTAAGCTCTTACATAGCAAATATTTTTAATAAGTACATCTTCGGAGGATGAATCAGGGACCTTTAGCACCTCAATTCTGCCAAGTTGCCAAGGTGACAATAGTAAAAGTCATGGAGTAGTTTGAAGGGTCATGAGTGCCTGTCCACCTGAAAAGAGAACTGTATTTGACTCCGAAAGGAAAATCAGGAGATAACCACACTGAATATTTGCATCCCTACATTAGTTTGCTCAGGCCACCATAAAAACAATGGAAATATATTTCCTCAGGAAGTCTGAGAAGAGGAACCAGCTTGATCAGTCTCTAGCACGGGTCCACTCTCTAGTGTGTGGGTGGTGGCCATCTTCTCTGTGTACTCTCATTGCCCAGGGCTCCCCCCGGTACACAAGGAAGTCCAGTCTGCATCAAACAGCATGGGTGAGGGGCACCCACAGGTTCAGGAACAATTCTTCCCAGGTTTTATGATGCACATGATCTGACGGGGGCTTACCACTCAACCCCAGTGCTTAACAATGCTGGTATCCTGTCTCTAACCTTTGTATGTGTCCCTCACCTCTGGTGGCTGGGCATCTCCGATCAGCTAACACACCAACAGAAACAAACACTTCTCTTCTAAGGACACAAATCTTTTTGGATCATGATGTTTAACCTTAGTACTTCATGTGGGCCTTATGTCCAAGTACAGTAACACTGGAGGTTAGAGTTTTGATGTAAGAATTCTGAGCAAACACTGTTCAGCCCTTAATAATCTATTTGCTCTGAGAGTTGAAGATTCTGGCAATAATTTAATTTAGCCCTGAATGTTTAGGAAATAAGCATTTTAATTTAAGAAGAGGTGAGGTTTTATTTTATTATTAGTTTTTTTTTTTTGCTTCTTCCCGAAAAGGCAGTTTATCATGAAGCCAGGATAACTCAGAACCAAGCTGGTTAATGCATGAAATAACTAGGTTCCTGGTGGACAAAGCCAGCTGAAATCAGGACGCTTTGTTTCCTCCAACCTTTTACGTACAGAGTGCGTACTTCTATCTAAACATGGAGCAAGAAGTCTGCTTTGGATCAGAATAAAACCTCCAACCTTTACATTCAAGATTCACATATTTTTGTCTTTAGTCCTCTTATCTGAAGTATAAAATTAAACAGAAAAACATGTATGAATCAAATATTGTGACCCATCTCCGGACTTGCTCACATGTGCTAACTCTATTCAGAAAGCATGTGATTTTCCCCTACGACATGTGAACTACAAGACAGAAATTCATCTTTTTAGTGAACTGTGCCTTTCCCCCAAGATTTTTTATTTTGCATTTAACAAAATAACAGCAAATTTCAGGTATTAGAAGGATGGAAACAACCTCTTCTATTCTGTTGTCCGCAGAGCACCATCTTTTATTCATGGCTTCTCTTGTGGTGCTGGGAGGCAGATTCTGTTGCTATAGCAACGCCCTGCATATCCTTGGGGATAGCTTACAGTTTCACTTTTTTCAAAAAAAAAAAAAAAACACAAAACAACAACAAAGAGCTATTGATACTACACGTTGCCAAAGGTTATAAAAGTTGAATTCTAAAATGAAAATATTTCTTCTATAGAAGTGGCAGACCATATGCATCCCACAAATTCAAAGAGATCTGTAAGGATGTGACCTCTGTGTGAACGCTGATGAATCCGGTGTGGCACTGCCTGGCGTCAATGGATTATTCACAGCAAAAGTGGTCAAAGTGTATACCTTGTTTTCTAAGACCAACGTGGCAAATAAAAGGTTGTGGCCAGTCTCCGTCCCCAAGGCTCCAAAAGCAAGAAAATAAAACAAAATTTAAAAAAAAAAAAGACAGAGGTCCTGTCACATACATTTTGTTTGTTACTTTGCAATCACCTTCTTATCCCCACCCCCAACCAAAATGAACTGCTATATAAAATCCAATTACACCCTGACAGTAAATAGATCCTCAATGAGTGGTTGTGACTGAATCC
Organism: Rattus norvegicus; assembly: GCF_021556685.1. NCBI lineage: Eukaryota > Metazoa > Chordata > Mammalia > Rodentia > Muridae > Rattus > Rattus norvegicus. Next base: position 79,743,413 of record NC_141539.1, on the reverse strand, counting down.
TTGTTCCTCAGAATAGATATTAAACGTACGACATTCTCAAGAGCTCTGAATCTGTATTCCTTGTTTCATTTAAACAGGATTCTCCTCTCCTCTGTAAGAAAAAAGAATTCCTTAGCTGTAACCATAGGGAAAAGGACTTTTTCTCAAACATTCCCTCTGAGATAAGTTGTCTCAGCCCTCCAGAAGTCTGAAGGGATGCACCAAGATAGGATGAGAAATTGGGGTATTGCTTCCTAGAAAAACAGCCATAAGCACTTATAGTGGGGTCAGGAGTGGAAAGCTGGATTTCCACAATGGGAGCTGCTGACTAAAAATATAGATAAAATGTAAAGACTGTTCCAAGTCACTCCACCTACTAGAGCCAGAGCAAATTCACTAGGGTTAAGGAGATGTTTTTAACAGATCAAGAAAACATCACGATTCAAGGCCTTCATTCATTCATCAATATTTACTAAGTATGTGCTATACTACAAGCCACTCAAATGCTTTCTAAACTCATGATTGTACTCTTAAAGGGCTAGGCTCTAATTTTAGAAAGACTTCACAAACATGTGTCCCATAGTTGCAGCCCAGAGAATGCTATCAAAAACTAGTTCCAAAGGTTCTCACAGCTATTAACAGGTATTGTATTCCAAGTACAACTACCCGCTGAGGAGTAAAATTTCTCAGCAAACGTGTTTTCAGCAACCACATCTTGGGCAGCTTCATTAATTAAAAATAAATAGGCTTAAGTAGGTCATAAAACATTAAGTAAAAAGCAAATGCATGAAATACCAACACTCCTGATTGCCGTGAGTTCATGGACAACCTGAGCTATGTGGTGAATACCAGGCCAACCTGGGCAACCTCGTGCAATTTTGTCTCAAAGTAGAAGCAGGAGGTAGAGAAATGACTCAGCCATCCAAAGCATTTGCTGTTCTTGAAGAGGACTCAGGTTTCTAATCTCAACATCCCCATGGTGGGTCACAACCATTCATAACTACAGTTCCAGGGGATCCAACCCTCTCTTCTGACCTCCACGGACACCAAGCACACATGATGCATAAACATATGTGAAGATGAAACATTCACATGTATAAATCAAAATAAATAAGTTTTAAAGGGGTCGGGGATGCAGAGATGGCTCTGTGGTAACATTTGCTGTGCAAATATAAGGACTGGAGTTCACATCCCAGCGTCCACGTGACAAGCTAACTGTGGTCCTGCACATGGCTGTGGTGTGGGGGCACTAATGTGAGCTCAAAAGGAATAAGGCAGAGAATAACAGAGGACATCCAACACCTTCTTCCACAGCCATACACATGCTCTGGCACACGTATATGCACATACATCTCACATACATACATACATACTACACACAGACTCTCTCACACACACCTATAAAGAAATAAAGGCATGAGTCCATAGTGATGTCCAAAAGGAGAAGTGAGGAAGGGAAGAAAAAAAGAAAAGGGTAAATTAAGGTAGAAAACTCTTCTTTAATAAGATACCAACTGTTATGAACTGAATTCTGTGCCCACCAAAATTCACATATTGAAGCCCTTACCCACAGCCATGGCTGCATTTGGGAAAGAAGGCAACTACAGATAAATGAAGTCACAAGGTTGAGACATAACTAGATAGGACTAATGTTGTAAGAAGAAAAGATAACAGAGCCTTCTCCTCTCTCCCTCTCCCCTCTCCCTTTTCTTCTCCCTTCCCCATTCCCTACCCTGTCTCTTCCTCTTCCTCTCCCCCTCACCTCCATCACCCTTTCTTCAGGGAGGTAAGGCTGTGTAAGGACAAATGGGCAACTGTATACAGAGAGGACTCACCAGAAGCCCTAGAGAACTGTAAGAACACCAGTTTGTAGCCTAGCGCCCGGCCTGTTGTGTCTCATGACAGCCCATGCAGCCTAACGCACTCCATCACTTTCATCATCAATGTAAGAATTGTCAGTGGTCACCTGCACCCACACATACACTGGCAGTACTAACTGGTCCAAGCAGAGTTTAAATATAATGAGATAAATAAATTCAATTTAAAAAGAGGACAGGAAATTAGAATGCAGATTCCAAGGAAGAGAGGGAGTTGGAGAGGAATTGGGGGTGGATATCATCAAGATATATATTATATAGATGTATTGAACTCTTTTTAAAAAAAATGAAAACCACCTTTAAAAAGAATCAGCAGTAAATTCACAACAAGTAGGTAAGATTGGTTTTTACGTGTAATTTTTGTTTATTTGGGGGTTTTCTTTTTCATTTCTTGCGGAGCAGAGGGGCTATGCCTCAGTGTTCCACACATGCTAACAATCCGCTTCCCCCTGAGCTCTGTGCTCAGCTCAAACACAGTGGTTTGGAAAACACATCCACACAGATTAGTTTTGCAGCAGGAATGCTAGCTACGGATGTCACCCTCCTAACCAACTGACTTAACAATATTGCCAACAGTGAGACAAGCTGACACATTCCTCCAGACACAGCCACTCAGAAAGATTCATCACCTAGCCCATACCCTAGCCTGAATCAGGAGAAAACAAACAAATCTTCACAAGGAAGGGTTTTGTTGCTGTTGGTTTTGTTTGTTTGTTTGTTTTAGATTCTCAAAATGAAGACACTTCTACAATAAAAGCTCTAGAATAGTCCTAGTTGCAGTTTGCAGCCTTTTATTGCTTCCTTTACAGTTTGTTTGATTGGATCTCAGGTCAACAGACAACTGCATGGATTAGGTAAAACTTTGAAACTTTTCAAGAGGCTCTACATCTTGGATGGCAATATTAAATTAATACCAGTTTTCTTACATATGGATAGTATTGTGGGTCTACAGGAAACCGTCTATACCTAGACAAATGTATACACTAGACTGCTCATGGATGAGCGATCTGTATCTGAAGCTTCCTTTCAAATGCTTCAATAGCAGCAAGAATAAGAATCCATACGTGTGCAGGCAAAGAGAGGATAAGATGGAGAGGTGAAACATTGGTGACCGGCGACTGAAGGACAAAAAGAGCGCTTGCTAGGCAATGCCCAGCCCTACAGTTTCTGTGATTTGAATTATTTTTAATTTGAAGTTTAAAAACATTTAAGAAGCATACATGTCCTAAAGGGTTCAAAGGAGACTGGGTGGCCGAGAGCACTATTCCTCTTACAGAAGATCTAGGTTCAGTTCCCAGCATTCACAATGGTTGCTCACAACCAACCTTAATTCCAAGAACCTAACCTTATCTGACCTACACCAGGCCACATAAGTTATGCGTTACTTGCCAGGCCCCTGTGTGTCTGCGTTTTCACTCTCTACAATTTGGATACATCACATATGTAAGTACTAAAGAACCAGTGTGCGTCACCAGCAAGAATGGTCCCGCCGAGGCTCGGGGGACAAGGAGCACTTTGTGACTGGCCATGGTAGATCCATGGCATTCGGGGTAGTTCTCCAATAATTCTTTTTCTTTTTTTTTTTTAATAATAGTTTTACTGGAGCACCAGTGGAAGGGGAAGCCCTTGGTCCTGCCAAGACTGAACCCCCAGTGAACATGATTGTTGGGGGAAGGGCGGTAATGGGGGAAGGATTGGGAGGGGAACACCCATATAGAAGGGGAGGGGGAGGGGTTAGGGGGATGTTGGCCCGGAAACCAGGAAAGGGAATAACAATTGAAATGTAAATAAGAAATACCCAATTTAATAAAGATGGAGGGGAAAAAAGAATATAATTAGCAAAAAAAATTATAGTTTTACTGATTATTTGGAATTTCAGATCATGAACCCTGAGCACCCTCACTTCCCAGTCCCCCCATGTAGGATTCCTACCTCCCCTAGGACCTCCCCCAAAAAAGAAGAAAAGAAAAGAAAGCCAATTTGCGTTGCCCATATACTTACTAGAGCATAGTCAAAAATCCCAGTGGCCAGTCCCTTAAACAAGACTGAGTCCTTCTCCACCTGCAAACCCTGCCAGAAGCCATCAACCGTGGAGAGCTACACTTCAGCAACCTTACCACAAGTTTTAAGAGTTCTCTTTGATAGCTTTCTGTCTAGGCTGGTACTGCAACATTTTAGGTAAACTTTCAGATCTGTACCTTTACTCATCATATTTTTAGGGTACATTTTTGAAATTACGCTGATGTTTTAAAACTGTAGCCGTAAACACACAAAAGTTGTTCTTCTCAAAGCCCATTTTGCATCAGCTTGTAAACACCCGGAATTCCTGCAGTGTGCACAATGTAGCTCTACTCCACAGCCCCGCACTGCTGCGAGCGCCCTCCCCAGTTCGGCTGCTTCAGCCTTTCTTGTCAGTCTAGTTAGCCAGGCCTTTCTAAGTACTGCCAAATAAGAAATCACCACGAAGACAAGAGGAAGGAGAAAACGTTTTTAAAATAACTCCACACACCACCTGCGATTGTGGTAAATGCCTTCTCTCAGACCGGACTTCTGAGTTTCCTGCAAATCAGTGGCACAGCCCCCTCACGGGGGTCAGCGTTCCCTTTTCAGCTCAGAAATCAAATACCTCTGACTGGGCCATGTCTGCTTTTGTCCACTTCTGACCTACATGGTCCTGTGAGGGACATCTTTGTCTCACTTTTCTTTGGTCACCGAGTTCATGTCCTTCAATAGGCTGGGTCTTGCAGTCCATTAACGAGAATTCTCAGCTTAGCTCTGGGCCACCCAGAAACCCCTGATGCATGTTCCTGCTGAAAGGCTACACTGGTGGCCCATTCAAATGTACTATGTCAGAAAAAAAAAAAAGGTTGAATGGGGCGCCAATGTACACCATTGCCGAGGCAAAGTGACTGCGGCTTCTGACAAAGCTTCCCCTGTGGTAATGTTAAGCAGTTATCAATGGTGCAGAGGCTGAACAGGAACTAATGCGCCAATCATGTCATCAACAGGTGGCACAGATGCAGCCACTTCATTGTGAAATCACGGTGCAAAGTTCACTGCAGTTCAATCCTCTCTTCAGCTTTCAACCTCCAGATAAATGTGGAGATAGGCCCGTTGCAGTGGGTTTCACCTTCCTAGTGCTGTGATCCTTTAATAGAGTCCTTCATATTGTGGTGACCCCCAGCCACACGTTACTTCATTGCTACTTCATGACTGTAATTTTGCTACTGTTATGAATCGTAATGCAAATATCTGATATGCAGGATATCTGGTATGTGACCCGAGTGAAAGGATCGTTCGACCCCGCCCCGCAACGGGATCTCAAGCCACAGGTTGAGAACCACTTCCTTGTTCGGTTCTATAGCTCCCTGCAGTCTCTTCACATTAGCTTGCTGAAGACATTTTAAGTGGAAGAAGAATGGGTGGTATTTGCTTCTAAATTTTCCTAGATTTATATCTTAAAGTCCTTTAATTTTCTCATAGATGCACAGAAGCAGACAGAAGTAGGGACTCACCCTAAGGACATAAAAGGGCATTTTAGCTCAGAAAAAAAAAATCTTGACATTGCAAAACAAATGTCATAGTATGGTCCCGTTTAGCTAATTCTTAGAAAAGAATGCCTTGTATTTCAACTAAATTATGAACGTGTGTGACTAAATCCATTCCTCCCTTTCCTAAGCAAGAGGAAACAAAGGAGAATGTCACAGCTGCCTATTTTTCCTTCTGAATAGATATTTCTAGAAAGATATAAAAAGAGCCAATGAGTCAAGATGCTCATGAGTATCTTTAGATTTACTGCAAGACCTTGGAGTTCTGAATAATTCATAAACACAGAGTGTTGTCACATATTCACCTAGAAGAATAGCCCAAGATTACAATCACACTGTCTTGGGTCTGCTTTCTGTTGTCATTGTTGAGTACTATAGACTGGGTAAATTATAAAGACTCGAGGTCTAGCTGGGTGTGGTGGCCCAGGCATGGTAGAGATGGGAAAAATCAAGAGTTCAAGGTCATCCTTGGTTACGTAGCAAGTTCAAGGTCAAAGTGGGTCACATGAAACAACCATAAATAGATACATATCCACATAATACATACATGCACATTCATAGAACACACTTTATTCAATTCACAGTTCTAAAGCCTGGGATGGGATGTCTAAGCGCATAGCACTGACTTCTGCAAAAGTTACCACGCAGGAAAACAGCAAGCCTATCTTGTTACTGCAAAGCCATTGATGCCGCCATTGTGGAACTGGATGAGGTCTAAGAAATACCCAGCTATAAATTCCTAAAATGGAAAAATTGTTAATTTTTCTTTTAGGAAAAGACTCTAGAACCCACTCAAGATTATCGAGAACAGAGTTTTCAAGGATGAACATATACAGAAGTGGGCAGCTCTTTTGATCAATGATTTTGAATCCCCAAGTTCAAGATTCCCAATAGGGAACATGATCATTCTCCTGAGAAGAAACATGCTGAAGTGCAAGCATGAAAGAACCATCCTGGCTCTTCGGTCAGCAAGCGGTTTCTCCTTCTTTCTTTCTATAAGCCATCCTTCCAACAGTTGATAGGGGGGCAAAAGACTCTTTTTAGCTCCTGGATTCCACGCCATGGAGCACCAAAAGACTTCTGCAAAATCTTAGTGCCAATACTAGTGACCTCAGTACCGGTGGAGGTCCCCAACTTCATGACCACATTTTTTTTTCCCGGAGCTGGGGACCAAACCCAGGGCCTTGCGCTTGCTAGGCAAGTGCTCTACCACTGAGCTAAATCCCCAACCCCTTCATGACCACATTTAACATTTAATCACCTTCCAAAGCCCACTAAAATGTGACTTTGAGAATTAAGCTGTCATCTCATGACTTCTGCAAAATGTGCACAAAACATAACACACACTGTTTCTTAAACTTGACAGCAAGAGTAACCAATAGCACCACCTCTTTAAATGAGGTGACAGTCTACAGACCCAGGTCACCTTCAGAAGAAACTTCTGCTTTGCTGCTCACTATAAGCCAAGTAAAACATCTCTGTGTTTTGTCTAATTTTGAAAGCTGACATTTTATTGGGAGAAAGAATCACACAGTGATTCACAGAATTCACAGTGAGCATGCTCACACAGCAAAACTCTACCCACATGGAATCATTTGTAAATATTCATTCAGAGTGTTGAAAGTGGAGTGCTCTCCACTAACGCATAGACCGCATAAACTTGTTTTTGTTCTGTTTTTTTTAAAGGATGGTTTGTAGAAGGGAAATTTCAAGGACTTGGGCTCTGGTCCCTACAAAAGGGTCTTCTTGCATCTGGTCACCCAACCACTAGTGGCCCTGGGAAACTCTCCTACAAGAGCCTCTTTTGGCCCTTCAGCTCCACTCTGCTCACAAGTGTCAAAGGCTAACAGTGACTAGTATTCCAAGCCAGCAGCTATCAGGCCTGGAGAGTGTCGGTGCAGTGTCCCAGAAGTCTGACTTACTTTCATTCTTCTCTGAGAGTATTGAAAGTCTTCTCTTTCCTTGTCCCTCTCTGTATGGTATGTCAGTATGCTTTTTGCTACATATTGTGTGAGGTTACACTAATTGTAAAACAAATAAAGAAAGTCTGGTCTCGCAGAAGTCAAAAGAGGAGGTCAGATCCCCTGGCACTGGAGTTATAAAGGGTTGCAGACAACCACGTGAGCGCTGAGAACCAAAGCTGGGTCCTCTAGAAGATCGCCAAGTGCTCTTAACTGCCAAGTCAGCTCTCCCGCTCCTCTAAATGACTTTTTAAAATAACGATTCTCTGGGCGCAGTTTTCTTCAGTGGCCCCTATAAAAAAATAACTCTACAAAATTGCCAAGAAGAACTGGCCACAGCGGTTCCTCAGTGTGCAGCTCTTCCCTCCTCTCTGTGACCTCCTTCTCCGCTGTCCTTCCCTGAGCTGCCCAGACTCTGCTTTTGAAGACGTACTTAACTTCAGAAAAGTTAGACCGTGTCGTCACAGATCTCTGCTTTCTCTGAAGCAGGCTAATAGAAATAATGGGCCTGTGGGAGAGGAGAAGCCAGTGGAAAAGTGAGATTCGTTTAGATACTTGAAGGAATTATTGACAAGGCTGACCAAACTGTAGCTAGAAGGAAAGGAAAGGAAAGGAAAGGAAAGGAAAGGAAAGGAAAGGAAAGGAAAGGAAAGGAAAGGAAAGGAAAGGAAAGGAAGAGAGAGAGAGAGAGAGAGAGAGAGAGAGAGCCACAGAGGTCATTCACCAGATCCTTTGTGCAATCAATGAGCTAAGGGAGCCAGGTTTGCGGGACTTTTGTGGGCCGGGATCAGAGAAGGGGGTAATTTTAGAGTCTTCCTTAGAACACTTACTGAAGACTCTACATAAATTCCTCAGGTACTTGAAACTATTAATGGAGGCTACACCCATGGAAAGCTGTTAGCATTTGCTCACAGGACAGAAATGGAACAATGAATGAATTACAGTTAAGTGAGGGAAAGTCGATACCAATCATTTCGTCTGGGTTAGAAAGCTAAGTCTGTAAATGCCACTATGTGAGAAATCAGAGAGGACTTAGCAGAAATCCCTTATTCTCATCAGGCTCAGTGTCTCATTACAGAAAGACAAAAGACAAGTCGCTCTTACCATTTCCCTAATTTCAGCAGATATTCTGTACAGAGTGCTGGTGTTTGGGGGGTCTTTCTGTGTGTGACTTATCACTCACGGGATTTTAGGATGGGCAGACATCCTAAAATATAGGATAGGAAACCAACCTATCGACTTAGAGCAAAATCTTCTCCAGTGACCTTAAGACTGAAACTAAATGACTGTCGTTTCAAAAATTGATTCAAGACCAGTGGCACTTGCCTGCAATCCCAATATTCAGGAGGCTGAGGCAGAAGTTCAAGACCAACTTAGGCTACACAGTGAAACTCTAACTTTAAAAAAAAAATCGGGGCTGGGGATTTAGCTCAGTGGTAGAGCGCTTACGTAGGAAGCGCAAGGCCCTGGGTTCGGTCCCCAGCTCCGAAAAAAAGAACCAAAAAAAAAAAAAAATCACCCAAACCAATAACCACCTTCATTTTTTAAAAACTATTATTGGGTTGGGGGGAATATACAAGTGTGTACAGCTGTGTGCGTGTGTGTATACAGGTGTGTGTGTACAGGTGTGTGTGTATGCAGGTGTGTGTGTGTGCAGGTGTGTGTGTAGGTGTGTGTGTGTAGGTGTGTGTGTGCAGGTGTGTGTGTGCAGGTGTGTGTGTGCAGGTGTGTGTAATTATGTGTGTGCAGGTGTGTGTGCAGGTGTGTGTGTAGGTGTGTGTGCAGGTGTGTGTGTGCAGGTGTGTGTGTAGGTATGTGTGTGCAGGTGTGTGTGCAGGTGTGTGTGCAGGTGTGTGTGTGCAGGTGTGTGTGTAGGTGTGTGTGTAGGTGTGTGTGCAGGTGTGTGTGTAGGTATGTGTGTGCAGGTGTGTGTGTGCAGGTGTGTGTGCAGGTGTGTGTGTGTGCAGGTGTGTGTATGTGTATACAGGTGTGTGTGTAGGTGTGTGTGTGTGCAGGTGTGTGTGTAGGTGTGTGTGCAGGTATGTGTGTGTGCAGGTGTGTGTGTATGTGTGCAGGTGTGCTTGTCCATGTGGGTGCCTGTAAAGCCAGAGGTCAATATCAGGATGTCTTCCTCAATCACTTCCCCACCTTATTCTTGGGGACAGTATCTCACACTGAACCAGTACTCACTGGTTTGCTAAACTGACTGGTCAGCAAACCCCAGGGGTCAGCCTGTGCATGCTTCCTCACACCCCCACACTAGGATTACAGACACTAGACCCCTGTTTTTAACCTGGGTAGAAGAAAGAAGAGCTCGGGCCCTCATGCTTGAGTAAGTTCGTCCACTGAGACAGCCTCGCTTCCACCAGTGCCCTATGCTCACCCTTCTAAAGTAACCAAACTGGGAGGAACGAAGACAAGAGTCTCAAATAGGAATAACTCTGACCTTGGCTCTAAGTCTTCCTCTACTGCTTGAGGGGAAAGGAGATGATAGTGGAGGCTCTGGTACCCTTCTTCAGACGGCCACCCATTTCAGAAAGTGAGTTATATTCATCCCAAAATACACAACTAACACTGATCACACTTAAGGCATCAATACAAATACATAACAAATACATAATGAACGTTCTCCCATGTATTCTGACATTGCTATAGTTGTTGTTGTTGTTGTTGCTGTTGTTACAAACAAGTGCTCTTTACATGGAAAGAATTATTTTTTTTAACCTTTCTTCCTTTTGGCTGTAAACCAGAATTAGTTGGGCTTTGTGTAAATTCTAGCCTTAAGAGGCAAATCCTTTCATTGAAAGAAGATCCTGCTCTGAGTGTCCCACGCTCAGCTGCTGGATAAAAAGAACTAGCTGGAAAATATGCAAAGACAGTATTTTCGTTCAATGGAGCTGATTCCAGATATGCACGTGGGTGGGTTGATCTCACCGAGCAGCAGGATTCCACGGATCTATTCTTTCATGATATAATTTCCCTCCTGCATCCTAAGCTTCCAAACAAATGTCTATTTTTTGTTTCTTTTCCCCTCAGCAAATGACATTTATGTAGGGGAATCTCTTTTTAGAAAGGTATTCAGACAGTATGATCTAAAAAAAAAAAAAAAAAAAAGCCAAGTGTCGGGTGAAGCCTAAGTATACAGATCTTTGTCTTTAAGAAAGGAAAAGCCAACTGTGCCAGGATTCCACCACGCGGTGACACACTGAAGGTTTGTCTCTAGCCCCAGAGTTTGCCATAAGCTGCAGTTGCCATCTTCCTGGATGGCCTTTGAAGTTGTAATGTGTTTGCACTTCAAAGTGGCACCAAGGCAATAATGATAGGGCTGTGGAGAGTGGTCCTATTGCCCAAACCCAGGAAATGTTAGACACATGTTATGAGCCTAAATGGCTTTTTCTGTTTCACCATCAAAATCGTCTATGAGCAAAATATTAAAACTAGGTAGAGTACGTCGTATTTGTTAATATGATCACTAGTGAGTGACATGTAGCAAGTATCAATGACAACATCTCTATGCTTTCTAAGGAAGACGGCAGAAGCAAACAGCA